>NW_005842683.1:635457-635741 GCF_000455745.1 Alligator sinensis | reverse complement strand
ACACATTGGCACACACTGTACCCCACAACAGATCATCAAGAAAATACACATACTTGCCACAATTAATAGGAAAATTTGCTTAAGCCATGAAAAATTAGGAAGCCAAGAAGTAAGCCATGAGAAGTCAAACCCTTCCCCTTGCTTAATGTGGGACAGAACTTTTTTTTTAACTTCTGCAATTTTGACTCTCTCAACTCGGAGTTATCTATCAAATTAAAACAACACATTCCCTCGAACTCTTCACATCCGTGGTTATGCCTCAGCAACAGGTAATCTATGGCTGC
>NW_005842683.1:631089-631716 GCF_000455745.1 Alligator sinensis | reverse complement strand
TTACTGGGTCAGCACTCCTGATGCTACTCCTTGGCGTTCATGTACATAAAGTTGAAATGGTTTACTCAGATCAGGTAGGCCCAGGGCCAGCGCTGTCATAAGGGCCTGTTTGATAGTGTCAAAGCTCTTTCGGCATTCTGCCGTCCATTGCAAATCTCCCTCACTACCAGTAGTGGCCTCATAAAGACCCTTGGTTATTAGTCCAAAATTGGGGATCCAGATCCGGCAGAATCCTGCCATACCTAAAAAACCTCGCAACTGTCTCTTGCTCTTTGGGACTGTCATCCGACAGATGGCCTCTTTTCTCTCAGGGCCCAACATCCTCTGGCCTTGTGAGATGTCAAATCCCAAGTATCGTACCCTTTTTTTCTTTATCTGGGCTTTCTTCCGAGATACCCGGTATCCCACCTGTCCCAGGAAGTTTAGTAAACTTATGGTCAGCAGGTGGCACTCTTCCCTCGTTTTTGCTGGAATTAACAAATCGTCCACATACTGTAACAGGGTACCTGATGTCCCTTTGTCCCACTTCTGAAGGTCGGTACTTAAGGCAGTGCTGAAAATAGTGGGACTGTTCTTAAAACCCTGAGGCAAAACTGTCCAGCACAATTGGGTTTTTCTCCTAGTATT
>NW_005842683.1:628155-628682 GCF_000455745.1 Alligator sinensis | reverse complement strand
GTATTGCAATACCGAATCATCTGTTGTTTTGTCATAGGGTCACTTCCAAACTTTGGCCAATTTTTCAAAATGCATCCTAAGGGACTGCAGGGTGGGATCTTGGACTGGTTACTTCGCATTATCCAACTACCGGACGGCGACCGCCGCTTAGCCTCAGAACCAAACTGATTAAAGGAAGTTCATGGGGCTGCCACCCGATCTCACTCGCCTAGGGCGTCTACACGGTCGCAACTTTCAAAGCCGTCTCTTCCACAACCTGCTTAAAATATGGAAAGAAATATTCACCAGTCTGTTGAAACCTCCCTCGCCCCACCTGATTAAGTTGGTCTTCCGAGCGTTGCACCGTTGTGCCCCTCCCCAACTCCGTCAGGCAACCATGAGACGGTCACACCTTCGACGAATAAGGTCGGTGGCGCCTGGCCCTCACGCCATCCACAGTTGTTGCCGGAGCTGAAGAGGTGGACCAGGCAAGGCAGTCAGCTAGGGTCCCTTCGTGGTCGCCAGAAATTGTTGTCCCCAAAGGACAG
>NW_005842683.1:622476-628028 GCF_000455745.1 Alligator sinensis | reverse complement strand
TTTCCTTCTAGCAAGGCCAGCAATCAAGCAACTAAGCAACAAGCGATCTCCCCCAGCCTAAACAACCTACTCTATGCCCTTGGTTAGATAAAATACTTTTTCAAAACATACAAAGCTGTTCCCGAAGTAGAAAATGCACAGTGAAAGTTCAGGGGTGCTCATCACCATGAAGAAGTTTTTCCTGATATCTAGCCTAAATCTGGTCTCTGTCAGTCTGTAACCATTGTTCCTTGTTACCCCAAGAGGCGCCCTGGTGAACAGAGCCCTGGTGAACAGAGCATCTCCAATCCCTTGAATTTGTAGGCAGACACAAGATCACCTCTCGGCCTTCTCTTGCGGAGGCTGAAGAGGTCCAGGTCTCTCAATCTCTCCTCATAGGGCTTATCTTTTACCATTCATATGACGGTAAAAGATCAATGTGGCTTGTCTTGTGCTGGGAGCAAGGAGATGTCCAGTTGACCTTATGATTGTGTGCTGTGCATTGTTTCCAGTGTCTTTCAGCAGCTCCCATGTGCTTCTCAGAGCACACCCATCAACCCACCCCACCTGTGCCCAGTGTCACCACTCACCCCAGATTCATGTAGTCATGGATCTGGAGCTGCCTGCAGCAGGGCCAGGACCATTTGCCAGCCCTACTGGCTTTGGCTACCATCTGCTGGTGTGGGAGCCACCCCCACTCGATAGCCAGTGGCTGCCATTGCCTCTGGGTGAGCTCGCCACCCACCAAACTTGCCACAGTATGCGCACCCATGAGCGAATGTACAGAGGCCAAGGTGCTGCCCAGCTGTCCCTAGGCTCTGCCCTCTAGGTGACCCACCCCACAACCATCCATACCAGAAGGGCACACACCCAAACCATATTGTAAATTGTTTCCATGGGGTAATAGGATGTTTTATTGTTGGGGGGGGGGTTCAGTTGTTCTGGTGTTGGAGAGGGAGGGGCAACAGGTTGTGTTGTTTGGGAAGGGAAGGGGAGGTGCTTCTTGTGAGGGTGGTGCTGGGAGTTGGTGGTGGGTCAGGGATTTGTGGGTGAATGTCTAGGTGGGCTACAGTTGGTATTACAGGAAGAGGGTCAACCACCAGCTCTCATAGCTGGAGCCATGGCCCCCACTGGTGGGTGTCCAGCTTGCCTAGGGCCTTGCTGGGGGGAAAGGGTGGGGGGCATTGCTGTCGTTACCATCGCAGCTGGTGCTACCACTGCTAAATGTCCTCTGACCACTGTGTCTCCTCCACTCAGGCTTAACAGAAGATCTCCCTCCATGCCTCACAGATGCTATGCAGCACGCAGGCTGCCATGATGACTAGGGGGATGTTGCCCTTGGTAAATTCTAGGTAAGTGGTCAGGGTGCTCCATCATCCCTTGAGGTGGCCGAAGGTGCATTCCACCAGTGCATGGGTCTGGTCCAGGAACTGGTTGAAGTGAGTCTGGCAGGGGTCCAGCTGGCTGGTATAGGGCCATATAGGGCCTTGAAAGAAGAGCCTAGGAAGAAGCAGGTAGGTGGAGTTCCCACTGAGGAAGAGCAGGACTACCATGGCACTCAGCTGGAGGTTCAGCACCCCAGTGTGAAACACTCACTCTGCATGAGGGCTGGAAGGGCAGAGTTCTGGAACATGCCTGCCCAGTTGGCACTTATGTTGGTGAAGGTGCCACAGTGATCAACAATGGCCTGGAGCACAAAGGAGTGAAAACCCTCCAGCTGTAGTAGGGGCAGTCACTGTGGGGAGGGCATTTTACTGGGATTTTGGTCCCATCCAGTGCTCCCATGTACTGAGAGAATCCCAGGGAGTGGAATCCCTCTACCACCTACAGGGGGTCATGCATCCAGAGCATTGTGTACCCTAGCATGTCCTGGAGGGTGTCGCACATCTCTAAAATATCCCCCCACTAGTGGTTGCCTTGCCCACACTGAAGAGATGACCCATGGAGCAGAGGCTGCTGGGTGTGGTGTGCTTCAGGAGGGTGACAGCTGGTTGGGTGTCCACTGCAAATGGCAGCCACATGTTGATGTCCTGTTGCTCCAGGTGTGAGTGGCCCTGCTCTATGAGGTCCAGGAAGGTGGCTTGGATCATGCAGAATACTTCCAGCCACTGCTCATCATCCCAGGTGTGCTGGATGACATGTAGCCATGAGTCCTTTCTGACCTCATGAGCCCAGAGGTGGCAGGGCTGGAGCCTGAGGAGTATAAGAATAGCCCCTGTGGTGCCCTATTGTTCATGTCCCTGCCAGGGTCCAGGCAACTGCAGGGTGGCAGCCCTGTGATGGCACGGGGTGGGGCAGCCAGGTGATCACTATATGTAGGGGAGCCAGCAGGGCCCAGACAGCCATGGGCAAGCCAAGGGTCAGCACAGTGATCCAGTAGGGCCAGCGAGGCAGCCAACAGGAGCCCAGGGTACTGGGCATCACTTCCAGGGGCTCATGGAGTAGTTTGCTCATGAGTAGTTTGCTCACAAGTAAGCAAGTAGTTTACTCTCAAGTAAACACATCAAATGCACATCTAGACACATCTAGCTAATTAGGCAGATCCTCAGTAAACATTTTGTGTAGATGCCCCCACTCCCAGAGTGCCACTTTGATTCCCTTCCCACGTCCTATCTGATGTACTACTTCTGTTCCCTGTTCTGTCCTTCCTGCCTAATATACTCATCTGCTTTCTGCTTCCTGCCCTGTATGCTGCTATACTGTTTGATTTCTCCCCTACCAACTACATTCCACACACAAAGACAGGATGTCCCACTTTTTGCACTCATGCAGATTGACCATCCGTGTCTTAGACTTCCAGATGATCCTTGCTTTTTGCCCTGGGTGGGGGCCTCCTATGAATCCCCCTAACAGGTCTCGGAAATATCTGACCTAACAGCATCTTCTCTTGGGGTCAACCATGATGATGCAGATACTACTGAAGGAGGAATTGTGCACAGCCTGACAGGGGTGAATGCATTACCTACAGATTGTTGCTCCCTCCTTATTGCATTTGCCTGTATTTATGCTGCTCTCAAGCAGAGAAATGTAGCTTAACAGAGTTCCAGGATGCCCTCACAGTATTGCAATGGCAGGGGCTCCTACTAAGTTAGTACCAACTTCTGTTCCAGGGGAAAGGGAAAGTAAAGCTGAACATGCTTGGCAGGGGTAACACAATGAACATGTAGGGCTCTTATTGTCCACAGACAGTAGTTAGGTAATCTAGCAATAGTGTAATTAGGCATAGAGTGGAATGGGGTTATAGGGCCACAAGTTCCAGGCACAGACGTAGAATGGCAGATCCTTGGTAGCCAACACAACAGCAGCGCCAGCAAAGCAGAGTTCATGAGCCAGCTCCAGCCCCAGCCACAGGCTCAATGGCGGCAGTGCGCTTGGATATGGATCCAGCCCCAGTGAGGCAGCATGTCTGGATCTGGATCTGGCTCCTTCCATATTTCCTCACTTACCTCAATCCCATGCTTATTTCTAGTAACTAATTTATTCTGAAAGGTGCATGTGGTATGCAAGAAAATAGTAATAATTCCTATTTCCATTCCTGATCCTATGATCAGTTTGTAACTCTAGGGGCATATGTACATGAAACACTGCCTGTGCAGTTGTAACTGCACAGTCATTTAGTACTTGTATAAACAAATACTAAATGATTGATTTAGTACTTATATAAACAAATACTAAATGATTGCTCAGTAACCAGATTTATTGTGCAGTCGCACTGAGGAATGTTTTTTTTGTGATGCTGATTATGCGCTCATGACTACTGTGCACATTGGCGATGCCTAGTGGGTACACGTGGGTGCATGTGCACCCCCTTAGATCAGCCATGCATCCCCTGGCACTGCCAGCCGCAAAACGGGAAGTGCCACCAGAAGTGCACTTCCCGTTTCGCCGCTGGCTCGATGATTGACTGCTGGGACCCCTCTACCCCCAGTCAGTGATTGGCCACTGGGGGAAGTGCCCCCCAGTCAGCGATCAGCAGCTGGGGGACACCCCCCCCCAATTGATGATCTGGTGCCCTCTCAGAGTCGGGAAGCACCAGTCGTCCGTGACTGTGCAATAGCGTCACATAACATTTCCTGCCATGTGACACTACTGCGCAATAGTCACAGGCTACTGTACAGGCAGTGTCTCATGCAGATGCAGCCTAGAAGCTGTAGATACTCTGGGTGAGGGAAGCAGTGATAATCACATGGCAGTGCTTTAAATACACTTCCCATATACAGGGAAGTGCACAGAGAGATACAAAATGCCTCTTGCAGAAAGAGGGTTCTCACAAAGTCATAACTCTAAAGCATTTCTTGAAAGAGGATGTAGACCTTTCATTGAAAGCTCACATAAAAAGGCCATGCAATCATGGCTTCATGGCTTGAGCTGTGTACCACTCTGGTAGCCCTTACCTGTGGGGTGAGGGAGTATATATATAGAATCTATGGGTGTCTGTAGATGTGCAGGAATACAGCTACAACGTGCTGTGCAATTACAGTGCGTCAGAGCAGACTCAGTTAACTGAGTCTGCTTCGTTGCACTTAAAAATGGATTTTTAAACCTAGTGTTCTAAGAATTGACACAACACTGAGTTGATGAATAGCAGAAAGGCTTGCTTTAATAACTACCAACAAGTTACAAAACTAAATGACAGAAAAATACTCTATCCCAATACAAAATTAGCTATTAATTCTTGTATTATCTTAGCTGCCAAGAGATCTTTACCTAGTGCAGGCAGGAAGCAGTTCTTGTATAGCCTCACAGTGTGGGTTGTTCACTTATCGGCTGGATGGCAGGATGGCTTCTTGGTCTTTCATGGACTACCCGCACCTTGCTGGCAGTTTTGTTTTGTTTTATATTGCTTAATTCAAAGCATTTTTCCTTGATAGTTGGCCAATTAATATCTAAAAAAACAAACACACAGGAAGAAAAAGAGTGACCATCATATTACAATTGTTAAATTTTCCTGGTTCCTATTTTGTATTTGTCTAGGTGTGAAGACTTGTGTTTCTCTGCAGCCCTGCAATTATAGGTCAAATATAGGTGATGGTTCTGAAGTGGTCTAACAGGATTCGTAGAAGCCTTGGTTACTGAACCTGCCTTTGGGTATTTCTTTATCAATGGGGCAATTTGCAATAGCTGGTACTGGTGATGGTTTATTTACAAAACTCCAGACAAGACACTGAATGACTGAGACATTCGTAACACCTTAGACATTGGATGCCTGTTTTGAAAACTGGGCGTATGTCACATACAGAACATTTTTCCTGTATTCAATGCACCTTTTACAGGTTTTGCTTGAAATGTATAATATTTACTCTTTTATCTTGTTTAGTTGTTAATTCAGTTGGAATGTATGTAGTTTCCTTGACTTTTGGTTCAGCCTCTCAGAGCCTCTCTAATTAAAGTGACCCCCTCCCCCTCCAGTCCTGGAGTAAATGTAAAGATGCCCCCATGATTCCTCTTTGCTGGGAGACAAGGGGCATGTCAAGCAAATTAAATAGGACATAATCTTTGGCATTGAGAGACAATCATAATCTTGCAGGGTTCTTGTAGGGGACTGATACCATGGATGATAGTTTGCTTTACTG
>NW_005842683.1:597334-622466 GCF_000455745.1 Alligator sinensis | reverse complement strand
AAGAGTGAAATGAAGCAGTCACTGCTTTACATGTCTACTTATAGATTCACAGATTTCACAATCAGGAAGGACCATGTTGACAGTATCAGCTGAGCTGGTGCAAAATACAGACTAGAAAACATTCCTGATCGATCTCTCTAAGTCACAGAGACCAGGAATGTCTCAGTGGGTACATCTACACAAGATATTTACTGCAGAGATGACTAATTAGCTCTGCAGTGAAACATTACTTTCTACATGTGCAACTCTATTAGGTTGTAGTAGACTAATAACCTCTGTCTCATGGTTGTCTGGCTAAGCACAAGTAGTACCTTGCTGTGGTGTTGTTTCATGCATCACAGTACATGTATAGATGGTGATGGGCCTGGCTGGGGCATGAAGGTGATTCAGTATGGGGATTGCCTGCCAGTTAGCCCCACACTGAAGCACCTATGTGGCTCAGACAGCCCCTCTACACCAGCAGTTCTCAATCACCAGGCTGCAGCCTGGTACCAGGTTGCGAAGAGTTGGCTGCTAGGTCATGGCATGAGACCCCTGCTAGACCCATATATGTCCACCTAGGCAAGTAGCTTTCACCACTGGCAGCCATATGTGGGGTTAAAGCTGATCAGTGGAGCAGCCCTGGGAGGAAGGCAACCAGCTCCATGTGCCCCATCCTGCTCCCACTGCTATGGCCAAACCCAGCGAGGTGCTGCCCACACAGCAGGTACTGGGGCCCTTGCTGGGCTGGACAGGACCCCCCCAGCCCCACCTGCAGCAGGGAGCAGGTGGGATGCAGGGGGATGTAGGTGGGGAAGTGCCTGGGGCAGAGGCTCAGGAGGCAGCTCCACTGCTTGCTCCTAGGGAAGGCAGCCCCAGCTGGGTCCACCCAGGCCACTGCCTGCACAGCCCCCTCCCTTGCAGGATCCCCTGGTGCTTGTGGCTGTAGTGTGCCATCCTGCACCTGGGTACAAATTTAATTTTTTACAAATGTACATATTTAAATATTTACAAAATGAAATATGTAAATTAGATTGTTCGTATACCTGGTCTGCCAAAATTATTTAAGTTTGCCAGTCTGCAGTATAAAAAGTTTGGGAACCACTACTTTTCACCATATTAAATCCCATTGGAGCAGTCCTGGACTGGCAGCCTTACCTCACCCCCGCAACCCCCTTGAGGTCCCATGACAATATGCTCTAGCAGGGCATAGGGGGTGAGGGCAGGGGGTGCCACTCTGTGGGCCACACACATGCCAGCCGGCCTGACAGGAGGTTCGCACATGGAGGCCGCCACCACAACTCTGTCACTGCACCCTGTGCTACCATCCCACGGCCACCTGCACAGCTTTGTGGGAAAGTGGTGCAGGGCATGGCAGCAGCAGTGTGCTGGCAACCACCGTATATGGGCCACATATGTGCCACCTGGCCAGGGGGTGAAACAGGGGGCTTGCATGCAGTGGTATGCCCCACAACCAGTTGGATGGCTTTGCAGTGGTGCAGGGTGGTCGTGGCTGCATGCAGGGTGGAGGGGATTTGTGGGGAAGTGCTGCCACCACGGAGTCATGCCATTCACCCCTGGATCCTAGAGGTAAGTGGGGCTTGGGGGCTGTGGGGCAGAGCTGGGGAAAATGGTTGGGGGCTGAGGGAATGGGGGGTGCTGGCAGCCCCAGGTGGCACATCTCAGCTGGGAGCAGGGCCACTCAGTGAGAGCAGGGATGTCCCTCTGCGGGGGGTTTGTGGGCAAGCGATGCAGGGTGTAGTGTGGTGGTGCCTTCCAGGTGTGGGCCGTGCACATGCTGCCCAGCTGCCTGCCCAGGGGAGGGGGAGAGGGAGGCTGGCATGCAGCTGGAGCACAGCTCCATGGCTGACTCTGCAGCCACAGCAAGGGATGGGGGCATGGCGGGGTGGGTGTGTGGTTGGAGCATGCATGTGGTGGCTGCTGCCGCTTACCTGGAAGGCTATGATGGCAGAGAAGGCCACTGCCTACAAAACCTCCCGCTGCCGCCACAGAGCCATACCCGGAGCTATACAGCCAGATGCCAGGCAGCAGCGGCAGCAGTAGCATGGTGGTGGCTGGGCGGCATGCAGCTATTCCCATCCCCACCACCGCCCTGCGCCACGCCACTGCTGCTGGCCGCACAGCTCTGAGCACAGCTCTGCACCAGCAGCGGGAGGTTTTGTACACAATGGCAGTTACCACTGGCACAGGTGGCCCCACAGATAAGCGGAAGTGGCCACCCGTGCCAGCAGTGACTGCCGCTGCCTACAACACCTCCTGCTGCTGCCTCAGAGCCATGCTCAAAGCTATGCAGCTGGCGGCAGCAGTGCAGCGTGGGGTGGTGGTGGGGATGGCTGCATGCCGCCCAGCCACCACCACACTGCCACTGTGCCTGGTGGCTGGCTGCACAGCTCCAGGAACAGCTCTGTGGCAGCAGCAGGAGGTTTTGTAAGCAGCAGCCATCACCACCGTCATGGCCCTCCAGCTAAGTGGCAGCAGCCACCGCGTGTGAACCCAAGCCCTCACCCCCACCCCCCTCCCCGCCCGCATGCCACCATCCCTCACCGTGGCTCCAGAGTGGCCCATGGAGCTGTGCTCCAGCTGCATGCCAGCCTCCCTCTCCCCCTTGCCTGGGCATGTGGCTGGGTAGCATGTGTGTGGCCTGCTCATGGCAGGCACCACCACACTGCACCCTGCATCTCTTGCCTGCAAAGCTCCTTGCAGAGGGGCACACCTGCCCTCACCTGCTGGCCCTGCTCCCAGCTGCAATGTGCTGCCTGGGGCCAGCAGCACCCCCAGTCCCTCATCCCCCAACCATCTTCCCCAACCCTGTCCCACAGCCCTACTTATCTCCATGCTCCAAGGGCAAAGGGTGAGTCTGAGCCTGAGCCCAGCCTTGGCTGCCTCAGAGGCTCAGGCTGTGCCCTTCCTCCCTCCCTCCCACTCTGGCCAGGGCTGTGGGTTTCCTGCCCTTTTTGCAATTGGCTCTTGCAGGCTGGAGCTGTGCCAGCCTGCAAGAGCTCTTTGCAAAAGCAGACAATCCGTGGATTTCTCTGCTACAAAGAGAAATCCATGTTTTCTCTGATAAAAACAGGGAATCTGTGGTTTTCTCCATTTTTCCATGGGAAACGGAAAACCTGGATCCCCGTTTATCATATTATAGAGCACTGACATATGTGTGTGTGTGGGTGGGTGTCTGTGCATGAGAAATAGAGATGTGGTTGTGGACTGGTTTTGCACATCAGTAATTTCATTTTTTTTTTCCAAAGTGAATTCAAATTCTATTTGAAGGTACATAACATAATTACCCTTACAAGTTGAGAATTATAGGAGGACATCTGAGTTTCTGAAGCTGTCAGAGGCTGCTCTTCAGTGTTTCAAATTTGCAGATCAGGAAGGCCTTAGAGGTCAAAATGAGGAATGCCTTAGAGGTCAAAATGGATTCCAGATGTCCTAGCCCTAATTTTCTGATTACAATTTCTATTGTAACTGAGAGCCATGGAACATTTCGATTTCTGATCTTTTTATCTAACATGCCTTGTGCTAACATGGCATAACATGGAAGGTGCATAAATGAAAACCTGGGTGATTTGAAAATCTGTGTTTACACTCAAAGTACAATACATTTTGCTTCCCTTTCCTTTGCAAATTTAATCATTGTCAAATCAGTTAAAATATAGAAGTTACAGTAAGTGAAGCTTACAAATATTCACACAGTTCTTAGTCGCAAGCAAATATGCATTTAATAGAAACTTAAAAAGTGCATATAAATATTTATAAAAAGAGAATGACAAACTGTAGCTAGTACACAAAATAGCTCTTTCCAGCCAGAGAAGAAGAGTGGGCAGTCTAAACTGGAAACAACTGAAGGGGATCAGACAAGTTTCCCAGAGTCACACTGCAGCCAGAGACAGAAGCTAAACCTCCTGGTCCCAATGAACTTAGGATGATTTTCTGTTTTCTTCCTAGGTGATATTATTATTATTATTTTACAATGTACAATTTTCATTTATATTCTATGTCCACTTTTCAGATCCACATTTTTCTCATGGCATTTTTCACCTCTTCATTTCTCAGGGTATAAATCAAGGGGTTCAGCATAGGGGTGAAGACAGTGTAGAACACAGAGACAGTCTTATCCTCTGAGAAGGTTGTTGATGGTCGTAAGTACATGAAGATACATGGCCCAAAAAATATAATCACTACAGTGATGTGGGAGGCACATGTAGAGAGAGCTTTGAGGCGCCCATCAGAAGTGTGTCTTCTCAAGGAGACTAAGATGACAACATATGATATAACTAACACAACAAAAGAGGTCAAAGAAATCATCCCACTATTAGCAACAACAATGAGGCCAATAATGTAGGTGTCAGTACAAGCCAGTTTCAGCAAAGGGTGCACATCACAGAAATAGTGATCAATCTCATTAGGCCCACAGAATGGGAGCTGAGTGGTCAGAAGAGTCTGTACAATGGAATGCAGAAAGCCCCCTGTCCAGCAACCCAACACCATCCAACCACACACACGCCCAGTCATGATGGTCATGTAATGAAGTGGTTTGCAGATAGCAATGTACCGATCATAAGCCATCACTGTGAGGAGGAATACCTCAGCACCAGCAAGGAAATGGCTGAAGAATAGCTGTGTCATACAGCCAGAGAATGAGATGGTTTTCCTCTTAACTGGGAAGTCTGCAATCATTTTGGGAGCTATAGATGTAGAGTAGCAAATGTCTACAAAGGAAAGGTAGCTCAGAAATAAATACATGGGGGAAATCAGGCTCTGGCTCCTCTTGATAGTGATAATGATGAGCAGATTTCCAACTACAATAGCTGCATAGAACAATGAAAATAACACAAAGCAGATTTGTTCTGTCTTCTGATCCTGAGTAAGTCCCAGGAAAACAAATTCAGACACATTATGTGCAGGTTCCATGTTGTCAGTGCAGATAATCAGTATTCAGAAAGTTGTTAATCTACCTGCCAAGACACAAAATAAAGAAACAAACAGTAATCAGCTATTTATAAATGATGAGAAAAATACTGGGCGCAACTATACAAGATGCTACATCACCATAGTGACAAGCTACAGAGATGTTGCTTGTTGCTATGGCAACATAGTGTTAGCGGTCATAAACTGTGATGCTCATGCTTCTGTGCAATTACAATGAGCTATGTCTGAAGAGCGCATCGCTACAGTGATAGTGTCTAAAAATGACCATGCGCCTCCAGGACTGTGCAGTACTGTACTGCAGTACTGTACTGTACTGTCCAGGACTGTAGCTAAAGCAAATACTAAATGACTGTGCAGTACCAAATGCACAATCAGGGGTACATGTAGATGCACCCACCGAGATCATTACTACAAAAGGAAGATGTTGGTATTAAATAGCTTGCTTTAGACCTGCACATGCCATGCCACTTTACCATCGAAGGGTATATGTGGCTTTTCAAGAGGGAAAATATTTCCATCTGCTGTCAACACCACAGACTGGTGGTGCTTCTGCTGCTTGGTCCATGACTGTTTATTTGTCAGAGTTATCCCTGCTTATTTTGCAGCTAACCTTCCCTGAAGATCATTCCACCAGTGGGCAGGTAGCAGTACAACTCTTGCTCCCAATATTAATGACTATTACACAGGGCTCTCCTTGATATCCACCATGGAAAATATAATTTTGAGAACCCTCCAGTACTGCCTCTTTCTACTAGCTAAAGAGCTTTTCCTATAGTGTCATAGTTTCATAGTGCTTAGAGTTGGAAGGGACCTAAACAGATCATCAGGTCCAACCCCCAGCCCTGAGCTGGAATGGGTGCCACAGTCATATCACCCCAGCCAAATATCTGTCCAGTCTCCTTTTGAAGACCCCCAAGGTAGGAGAGAGTACCACCTCACTTGGGAGCCTGGCAGCCCTAACTGTAAAGTAATCTCTCCTGATGTCTAGCCTGAACCTTCTCTCTAACTATTTGCTGCTCTTATTCCTAGTAACCCCGGGTGATGCCCCGGGGAACAGAGCTTCCCCCAATTCTCACTGGTCTCCCCTGGCAAGTTTGTAAATGGCCACCAGATCCCCTCTCAGCATTCTCTTATGGACGCTGAATAGTTTCGGGCCCTTTAGCCTCTCCTCGTAGGGCCTGCCCCGCTGCCCCTTGACCATGCGAATGGCCCTCCTTTGGATCCACTCAGTGTTAGACACATCCCTCTTGAAGTGAGGCACTCAGAACTGGATGCAGCACTCCAACTGTGGCCTGACCAATGCCATATAGAGGGGAAGGATCACCTCTCTGGACCTGCTTGTGAGGCATCTGTAGATGCACAACAAGGTGCTGTTAGCCTAACTGACTGCTTCCTCGCATTGGTAGCTCATGTTCATCCTGGAGTCAACAATGACTCCAAGATCCCATTCTGCCACTGTGTTGACAAGAAGGGTGTTTCCCAGACTATAGGTGTGTTGCTGGTTCCTTCTCCCTAGATGCAGCACCTTTCACTTGTCTGCGTTGAATTCCATCCTGTTCTCATCTGCCAACCTCTGTAACCTGTCTAGATCTAGATCATGGATTCTTAATGTCGGTTTAGGGCATTAAGAGGCACAACTAACAAAATATTTAAAACTTTTCTGGAATAAAGCCAGAACAGCATAAACCTCTCTACGTGCCCTTCTTTTACATCACAAAAGCCTCTGATTTGTCAACCAAGAAGTGTTGTGGAGGATCCTTCTGAAGTATGGTTACCCACCGAATTTGTCACCATTCTTTGCCTACTTCATGACAAAATGCAAGCAATGGATCTATAACATATATCTTTAAGGTTAAAATGAGAGTTAATCAAGACTGTGTCATCACATCAACACTCTTCTAGATATTCCTTACTACATCTGGCCACCAGCAAGCTTCCAACCTAAGCAGAGCTAAACTACTAAATGAATGGTAAAGTGTTTAATTTCAGCCAACTCCAACCCAAAAACAAGATTTCCCCAACTTCAGTCATTGAACTCCAGTGTGCTGATGAAGCTGTAGTATTTATTCACTCAAAAACAGACCTTCAGACAATGTCGACATCTTTACTGAGGCAGACAAGAAATTGGAACTGAGGAGTTATGGTCAGAAAAATAACATCCTCCATCAAAAAACTGTTAATGAGCAGTTCCCAGCTCCAGTAATTCAGATTCATGGTGAGACTCTGGAGAATGTTGAGTATTTCCCATACCTCACATCAGATCTGAAACTAAGCTCATGGTTCATCAAACAGTTGAGATCCCCACCTTATTGCACACAGCTGAGATGAGGTCAATGTACTGGAGACACCTCAAGTTATTGAAGAAGTACCATCAACACCGCCTGCATAAAATCCTTTAATCCAGTGTGAAGCTAGATACACCAACATTAGCATCAACTCACAAGAAAACACCATGAGCATTGAGGTAATGACCATCCAATATCTATTTCATTGGCTGGCCACATCATCTGGATGTTCTTTTTTTTTTTTTCACAGTTCAGTTAAAGAATACGCTGAAGAATAGGGCAGAAAAAAATGCTTCAAGAACGTCGTCAAAACCAACTTGAAACAATGCAATATCCAGATATACTTATGGAAGGGTATCACCCAGGACCACCCCAAATGGAGGGAGAGTCTGTTGCAAGGATTTCAGTACTTTGAAATCTTATAAAGACAACAGGAGATGGAAAAGTGGGAGTGGCAGAAACAGCATGCATGTCCCAGACCAAATTAACAGCCTAAAGGCATCCACCTTGCACTGAAATATATGCCCAAATTGCAGAAGAATCTGTCAATCTCAGATTTGCTTTCTCAGCCATCTTTGGGCCCAGTCATAGAAGGCAATTATCCTTGACAGTGACCAACATGACTAGGCAATTATGACATGATTGGGCAACAGAGACATGGTGTGATAGTTCCCATGACTGGAGTAACTTCATGGATGGATATAAACTGTTAAGAAAGAACAGGTAAGAGTTGCACTTTATGTAAAAGAACCATATGATTACTCAGAGCTCCAGTATAAAACTGGGGATAGGCCTGTTGAAAGTCTCTGTATTAGGGTCAGAGGAGAGAGCAGTAAGGGTTATGTAGTGGTGGAGGTCTGCTATAGACCATCAAAGCATGAGGAAGTGGTGGATGAGGCTTTCTTTAAACAGCTAGCATAAATTTCCTGATCAAATTACCCTAACATTTGCTGGGAGGGCAATTCACCAGGGTGCAGGCAATCCAGGAAGTTTCCAGACAAGTATATTTTGAGACAAAATTATTTAGAGATCAGGATCTGTTGAGATACTAATTTTATTTTTTTCTGAACCACAAGAGTATGCCTTTTGGATGGTGTACTATTTTTTTTAACTGTGCTATGCTGAAAATAGAATTTGCATGATGGGGAAATCACTTTGGGTAACATTTATCTATTTTCAGTAAAGTTTGGTCATATTTTTCTACTAATGCTATTTTTCAGCAAAAATCCAGAATCAAGAACACCAAAATATTTCATGAATTGATCTAAGTTTTGTTAAAGTGGGTGATTAATTAAACAAATAATAACAAATAAATACACAGTAACAAAGAAATAAATATATTAAATAAATAATAATAATCGTGCATTCTGACTTTGTTAAAACAATGCAACATTTTGTATTCTTATTTTGATATATATTTGGACTTGAAACAATTTCTAACTTATTTTATAAAATCCTTTGGATTACTTTCAATGAAGATTTTTGGGAGAACAAGTGTTTAGTTTCATCAAATAATATTTCTAACATTTCTGTTCATTAAAAGTAACAACAACTTATTTTCCAGTAGAAAAAAAACAAACAACAATTATTTTTCCTTGATTTTCTAGAATTTCCATTGCCATTGCTCTGATTTTAAACAAAACTAGTGCATATGGAATGTCCTAGTAGGGCAATTACAGAAGTTTTTGGTGGGACATACAAGGAGAGCAGGAATATCCTTTGACCTCTTTTATGCATTCAGGGATATGGAATGTGTAGAGATAGTTCTAGTTGGGGAACTGAAAACAACATTGTTATCATAAGGGGTGGAGGATGTTATTTGATGTATGAAAGGCTATGTGTCTATATTGACCCTATCATCATCCTAAGTTGCTACATCTGCACTTTGGCCCTTTGTGTGGCCCGCATTGCAAAGATGAACTCTGAATTAGATCTGCATTCCTAGAGGATGATTTTTGGTTTTGCTTTTCTAGGAAAGGAAAGCAGCTATGAACTATCATGGTCTGGGCAGATACATTGGGTATAGGGCTATGCAGCATAACCAGAAAAGTGCAAGGTATCTGACAAATGATTTACCCTATAAATATTTTCAATTGAAATGAATTACATTAATTAAATTTCCTGTGTGTTTAAAAAAAAGGCAGGGGGTTCTTATTTGTTTGGGTTTTTTTAAGGAATGGACATAGGCTGACATTTTTAACTGTGAAAAAGAAAGATCCAGGCAAAAAGGAGACATGCAACAGGATGTATATATGGAAGGTAGACAGACATATGTTTTTACAGCTTATGTACCCATTTTTGTGACTCAGATTCATATACATTGTAAATCAGAATGCTGAAAAATAACAACACAGTGGTTATGAAAGGATGGGAAAAGGGCATAAAAACTGTTTCAGTATCATAGTGTAATACAATTATGATTCATTATTTTCCATGTAATGAATTCATTAAGGGAATCAGAGTTCACCAAGGTCTTAAAAATATTTTTCATTTTTTGAAGTAGGTGTACATGAATGTGGCTGTTGGAGGAGGGATGGAGAACAAAATATTCAGACATGCTAAGTTAAAGCAAAGATTAAAAATCTGTTATTAAAGTTACCTGCATGATGATAAGATTTATACCCTCAGAGCTTCAATGTGTCTTGGTAGTGAAGACATTCCAGCCTGATCAGCAGTAAGCACTAACAGAATGAGGAGGGTTGTTCCCAGCAGGATCTAATTCTTACTCCACTGCTGACCTTAGATTTTGTTGAATTTATTTTACCAGCTATCTTTACAAGCCTTGAGATCAGATTTCGTTTTCTCTCTTTTAAAATATGAAAGCAGTAAATTATTAAAGTAGAGATGTAGGGTAGCGAAATCAACACCAAGGAATCCTTTCACATCTGCACCTCTCCCAACTTAGATAGACTCAGTGGCTGTTTCTGCTTTTAAAAGAAACTGATAGAAGGACCTGCTTCTGTCCTTCATTCTGGGGGAAAAGAAAACAAAAGAAAACAAAACAAAATGCTGCCTGTCTGTGTTCCCCGTTCAGAAAGAATTAAAAGAGAAAATGTTTAACAGAGAAAAACTTTTACAGAAATAGGTAGAATCATAGAATCATAAAATCGTAGAAAATTAGGGTTGAAAGGGAATTCAGGAGGCCACCTAGTCTGTAGCAAAACCCCCAGTTTTTCATTAAAAAAACCCACTCCTTCCCCTTCCCCTAATCATTTCTGACTTTCTCTCTGCCCTCTCTATCCCTTATAAGTGATTACAAGTAATACTAGGTAAGGTAAGACAAGTTCTTACACTCCCACATTGTAATAAGCCCCTTTTTATATTATAAATAGTGTTCTGTTATGTTTGTATTAATTTTTACTGTTTTATATTCTATTATATTGTATTCCTATCATTTGTCTATTGATTTTTATTGTTTCAATTAACATTGTATGATTTAGGCCTGCAATGTGGGTTGACATGAGTGATGTCAAGTATCCATTTTGCGTGTCAGGTTCCCATCTTGTTCTCATCTTTTCCCCATGCCCTGTTGTGTAAGTATGTTGTAACTTATGACTCATACCTACCCCTCCTATGTAAATTGGTTTCTGAATGAATGGGGATGAATGAGGGTGCTTGAGAGACAATGGCAGTAGGTCTAAAAATAGCTCCCTCTGAATGACCAAACCATCAACTCAATGACCCAACCATCACCCTGCATTGACCCTCCCTGTTTCAAGATTTGGAAGACAAAGACTGCTGCAGAAATCAGTCAACCCACCATTACAGACACCTGAAACTGCATGCCCTTACCTGGGAGTACACATGCTCAGTACACCAGGGGCTAACTCTTGCCTGGGGATGCCCCTGCCACTAGGGTCATAGGAGGTCTTCCCCAATAAAAGGGGCGGTGAAGACAGACCCAGTGGGATGCCCTCTCCATCTGGACCAGCACCATGCCACACCACCTATCCAACCAGAGGCCCTGCTGGCGACCCCCCTCTGGACAACAGCTTTCTGGAGAAGACCCCAACTGGCCATCGAGGATCAACTCACAGCCCAGGATAGGTAGCTATCACTCAACTTCCTTCCCCAAGCAAAGGACTTGGACTCTGTTTCTTTTTCCTACCTGGACTCCAACCCTTCCATTGAGTCTTTTTTCCGCTACCATTGTGAGTGTTTGTGTGTGTGTGTGTGTGTGTGTGTGTGTAGGAACCAATAACTTCATAGGGCTGTGTAGTGTGTGGTCTGATCTCCCTGATCTCCCAGCTTTCTGCCTCTCTCTTTCCTCGCTGTCTCCTCCTTGCCACCAGGCTTTTTCCCTTGCTTCCACCCCAGCACCAGTGACATTGAGTAACCCTGGGGCCACTTCACTTCAAGTAACCCCAAGCCTCAGTTCCTCAGCCCAGCTTCTCTCTAGTCTACCTGTTATAATCCGAGTTCCAGCAACTTTCCCTCTCTCACCTTAACCTTCCCCTCAAGTATCCCAAGTACACACATACACACACTGTACCATCCAAGTTAGGAACTCGCCTGTGTGTATGTGTAGGTAGGTGGTGTGTATGTGTTAACTGGTGAATATATACATAATATGTCATTGTGTGCGTGATATATGAATTAGTTATCCATGTATGTGCACTGAGTGTGTATATATTGACAACTGATTGTTGTTTAATTGTTGGTGTGTGTAAGTGCTTGAATTGGTGATAGGTGTGCATGTGCCTAGGCTGGTAATCTTGGAGGTGTATGTGCCTGAATTGATTGTGTGTGTGTGTGTGTGCACACGCGCACCTAATTGATTTGTGTGTTTGTATATGTGCAATTGTGTCACACCCTCCCATCTAACACCGCAATTTTCTGATCCTGAGAGTTGGCCTGACCCCACAGGGCAACAAGTCCAACTCCCTTCTCAATGCAGGACCATCACCAACTATATCACTTCATCTAGGGCTTTGTCGAGCAAGGCCTTAAAAACCTCCCGGGATGGAGATTCCACCATCTATCTAGGTAACTTGTTCCAGTGTTTTACCACCCTCCTAGTGACAAAGATTTTTACTAATATCCAACCTAAACTTCCCTTGCTTCAACTTGAGACCATTGTTCCTTCTTCTGTCATCTGCCACAGAACAGTCTAGCTCCTTCCTCTTTGGAACCACCCTTCAGGTAAGGAAAGTCGGCTACCAAATCCCCTTTCAATCTTCTCTTCTGCAGCCTAAATAAACCCAGTTCCCTCAGCTTCTCCTTATAAGTCATGTGCCCCAGCCCCAAAACCACTTTCATTGGATTCCACTGGACACTTTCCAACATGTCCACATCCTTTATGTAGTAGGGGTGGAAGCATGAAAAACTGGACCCAGTACATGAGATGTGGCCTCACCCATGCAGAATAGAGGAAAATAATTACTTTCTTAAATCTGCTGGCAATGCTTTTACTGATAGCACCCAGTATGCTATTAGCTAGGGATGTGCGAAAGCCCATATTCGATTCAGATTTGGCCTGAATCAGGGGACACTGATTTGGTTTGTTGATTCTGATCACTGTCCTGATTCAGTTCGGCTGAATCTGATCTGAAGATTCAGTGCTGATTCAGAGATTCAGTCATACACACAACTTTAAATGTTTTTTTCTACATACCTCAAGGTACCAGGCAGGGGGGGGGAGGTTCCATGCTCAGCAGCAGACCCAGAAGTGTACCGGAAGTACTTCCAGTCTACTTCCGGGTGCACTGCCAAGCACACGGGTAGACCCCGGCTGCCTCCCCAGACCGAGGTAGCACCAGTCACCGAGCTGGGGGATGGGGTGGGGGGTGCCCCCCACACACTCCTTGGTGGACCTGGAAATGGACCAGAAGTGCATCTGGTCAACTTCTGAGTCCACCGTTGAGCATGCTGAGGATCCCCCCACACTCCCATGGGACACTCCATCTGCACCACCATCTTAGTGTTCATGAGCTGCCTGGTACCTTGAGGTAGGTAGAAAAAAAATTGAAAATGTGTCTATGTCCAAATGATTGAATCCCTACAAATCTCTATGAATTAATTCAGAGGATTCCGATTCAATTCAGAGAAATTAAAGGGTCTCTTGATTTGATTCGTATTCGAAGATTTAGCTGCCAAATAGGGCCAAATCTCCACCAAATCGAATCAGTGACCGAAGCTTTGCACAGCCCTACTATTAGCTTTCTTGGCAACAAGGGCACACTGTTGATTCATATGCATCTTATTGTCTGTAACCCTCAGACCCTTTTCTGTAGAGCTTCTGCCTAGCCAGTTAGTCCTCAGGCTATAACAGTGCTTGAGATTCTTCCTTCCTAAGTGCAGGAGTTTGTACTTGTTCTTGTTGAACCTCATGAGATTTCTTTTGGCCCAATTCTCCAATTTGTCTAGGTCACTCTGAATCCTAGCCCTACCCTTCAGAGTATCTACTACACCCCCCAGTTTGGTGTCATCTGCAAACTTGCTGAGGGTATAATCCATCACATCTTTTAGATTTTTAATTAACATATTGATCACAACTGGCCCCAGGACCAACCCGTGGGGCACACCACCTGACACTGACTTCCAACTAAACATTGAGCCATTGATTACCCACTGAGTTCAACAATCTAGCTAGCTTCCTATCAACCTTACAGTCTATTCATCCAACCCATGCATACTTCCTCAGCTTGCTTGCAAGAATTCTGAGAGACACTGTATACAAGACTTGCTAAAGTCAAGGTGTATCATATCCCAGCTCCATAATTGTGGAGTGAGGACTAGGAGATTGTCTGTGTCCCTAGGAGCTGCCTGCTGATCGGGGGGCCAGGGCTGGAATATCCCTGCTGTTGGGGCAGGGGGGCATTGTCCCAGTCTGGGCTCTGCCACTGGAGCCCAACCCAGCAAGCAGCTTCCTGGACCATGGAGGAATCTCCCAACCCCTGCTCTAATCACAGAGCAGAAGCTGGGAGCTCTCGCCACACAGAGTTTCCCACCCATCCTAGAGCTGGCTGAGACCTTCCCAAGGCTGGAAAAGTTTCCAGCCAGCCCCAAGGTACATAGGGAAGTCTTAATGTGTGGCCTAGAGCTGGCTGGGAACTGCCCCAAATGGGACAGTTCCCAGCTAACTCTGGGTTGCATATGCAGACATCTCTATGTAGCCTTGGGCTGGCTGGGAACCGTCCCAATCTGGGGCAGGTCCCAGCCCTGAAGCTCTTTCCCAGACTCATGCCCCAATCCAGTGATTGAGGCATGGGACTTGAGAAAATCTGTGGAAGAGAGGCAGGTCCCAGCCCCCTGCCCCAATCTGCTGGTGGGGCAGTTAGCAGTGAACCCCCAGCTGGACAGTGAATCTTCACCCAACCAGGGGCTCACTTCTATCTGCCCTACTGGCAGTTCAGGGCATGGGGTTGGGACATGACATTCTCTAGCAGTTCTTTCCAAACCCTATGACCCTGATAAAGGAGTTGGGGCAGGGAGACATTGCCCCAGCCTGGGATACACTACTGAAGCCCACCTAGGCAGCAGGCAGCTCCCAGGGACAGGGAGCAATGTCCAAGCCTCCAACAGGAGACAGGTGTCTCCTGGCCCCATGCTCCCTGCTGCCTCCTTGTCTAGCTCTTTGGGAGAGCCTGGAGCTCCCCTTGGCTGCTGTGAGGGGCGGGGGGAGTATGAAGGAGGCAAATTTTCTCCCTAAAGCCTACATGTGTAGACTCCTGCCCAGGTCTCATTTACTCCACAGTAAATTACTTCAGAGTAAACACATCCAGAAGTATTTGCATGTGTAGACATAGCCTGTTTCTATTCTCGATGTATTCAGGATAGGCAATTTATTTGAGGTAGCAGAATAAACCACGTCTGCCAAAAATGAAGGGAAAATAATAAAAATTCACATTGATTGCAATCACAATGAATTTCAACATGTTTTAACCAAAAAAAGAGTAGATTTGGGCCAAAAGAATGGAAATTGAAATTGTCACTCAAGAGATGTTAGAATATTACCTGATACGCAATATGCATTGATGACATATATGAATAATAGAGGCACTACATTTTGGCTGTACTGTGTTATTAAGTACCCTTAGGTTTGACCCACACCCTTTGAAACATAGATATTTAATTTCCTGCATCATTTCTTGAAGTAATGGAAGTCTATTTTAGATCATTGTTTATTTAAAGAACATTTTTTAAATGGATTTAAAGTTTTTAAAACTTTAAAAAAGTATTTAAAGTTCATGACCTGATGAGATATAGGGATATATCATTTAATTATTTTCTGAACCAAAAGATTATTCCTTTAGATGGTGTACTGTTTCTAAAATGCGGTATACTGACAATAGAATTTGCATGATGGGTATAAAACTTTTTCTATCATTTATGTATTATCAGTAAAGTTTGGATATATTTTCTGCTATTTTTTTTCCCCAGCAAAAATCCAGATACAAGAACACAAAAATATTTCATAAATTGGTCTCAGTTTTGTTGAAATGTTTGCTGAAATAAAGAAATACATAAATAAATAAAATTAATTGTGTATTCTGACTTTGTTAAAACAATGACATATTTTGTCTTTTTACTTTGATATATATTTGGACTCGTAACAATTTATCACTTGCTTTATAAAAGCCTTAAGAATATGTTTAAAGCTGTATTTTGGGAGAACAATCATTTACATTTACCAAGTAATATTTATGACATTTCTGTTAATGACAGTAACGGCAACAAAAACAACAGCAAATGTAGTAATTACAACTTCTTCTCTAGTAGAAAAAACACAACTCTATTTCTTTGATTTGCTAGAATTTCCATTATTGCCATAGCTCTGCTTTAAACAAAACTAGTGCATATGGAATGTCCTGTGATTTTAGTAGGGCAAATATTAGAAGTTTTTGGAGGGGCATAGAAGGAGAGCAGGGATGCCCCTTGACCTCTTTTATGCATTCAGGGATATGCAAGTTGGAAAACTTATTCTAATTGGGAAAGTGAAAACAACAATGTGATCAGCAGGGGAGAGGATGTCATTTGATGTATGAGGGGCTCTGTGCATCTGCCTGTACTGATCCTACCATCATGATAAGGTGCCATATCTGGACTTTTTCAGTGGATATATGGCTATTTGGAATAACCAGAAAAGTGAAAGGTATCTGATAAATGCTGCACCCTCCAAGTATCTTCAATTGATATGAATTCAATTAATTAAATTTCCTTTGTGCTACCAAAAAAAGGTTTTTATGAATTGATATGGGTTGACATTTTTAAGTATGCAAAAGGAAGAGTGAGGGAGAGCTGAAGCAAGAAGGGGAGGTGTATTATGATGGATAGATGGATAAGCAGACACACATATCTGTTTTTATAGTATATGTGCCCATTTTATGAGACTTGGATTGACATATATTATAAACTAAAACATTGAAAAATAAAGAACATTGCTTATTAAAGGATGGGAAAATGCTATACTAAAAAAAGATTGAAGAAGCCATTATTATAGTTACCTGGAAGATGATAAGTTTTATACCATTATGGCTTCAAAGCAGTAGCGAAGCATTCCAGTCGCATCAGCAGTAAGAACTAACATAATGTAGAGATGTTCTGAGTAGAGACGTTATTGTCAGCACCGAGGAATCCTTTTACATCTGCATCTCTCCCAGCTCAGAAAGTCTCAAAGGCCACTTATGCTTTTAAAAGAAACCAGTAGAAGAACCTGTTTCTGTCCTTCATTTTGGGAAAAGCTGTCTCTTTTGCCTGTGCAGTTACATGAGAAATAACTTTAAAAAATCATGTAGAGGTAGCTTGTCATTTCCCTGGGTAATGATTTCCCAGAAGCATTTTGAATCTTCTCATTTGCAAAGAATTGATGAAGAAGCAACTGAACTAGGCTTCTTTGGATATGTAATATAAGCAAACTTTTAATACTGCATGAGTTACTTTTCTCAACCTCACACATTTAGTTAGATGTAAATCTCTTCAGATTCTCACGTTTTCCTTGTGGGTTGGAGGCTTTTTATCCTGAGCAATACACAGTCTATATTTCATTTAATTTCTTGATACCTTCCTACAAAACAGAGGGTGCATCTATACATGCATTTCATCCAAGATCAGTTTACTTGTGAGTAAACTACTGGCGAGTAAACACTCCCGGGCAGGCATCTACCCAGGGACATGGGAGAAGTTTTTCTGCCCCTAGTAGCAAACTGCTACCACTTCTTGCAGCCCGGCAATGGGACCCTAATGCCATCATATAGGAGCTTGAGTCTGGCCACTTGTGCCAGGAGTTGGCAACCATCTTCAAAAGTCAGCCTCGTCTCTGCTCCCTAACCAGCCACTTCCTTGGCCAGGAGCACAAACATAGTGCAGGGGCAGCACATGGTAGATCTCTACTTGTCACCCCTGCCTCCCCACACCATGGCTGCTGCAGCAACTGCCCCTGGCAGCAATAACTAGTGCCCTGGACTCCTGCTGCCCACTGTGCTGGCCCTGTTTGCCCATCATGCCAACTGCCAGCTGACCCATGGATATCTGGGCCTTGCCAGCTCCCCATGTGCAGCAAGCACCTGCCTCGGCTTAGTGTGGCGTCCCAGGGCCACCACTGCTGCACATCTGCCACCAAGACCCCATCCACCTGGCCAGATCACAGCAAGGACACTGATAATGGGCTCCAGGATGCCACCACTGGGCCTGCACTTGCAGTCCTGTGTCTCCTGCCCCACCACGTTTGGGCCCACTGAACCAGCCAGGACTGGTGGTTTCACATCACCCTGCAGACCTGCGGTGACAAGCAGTGATTGGAGGAAATAAGGATGACCCAGGCCTCCTTCCTGGATCTCCTGGGGCAGCTCTATCTGCACCTGGACAGGCAAAACACTGCCAAGCAGCTGCCCTATCCTGCACAAACATGAAGCTGGCCATGCCCACCAGCCTCTGCAATGTCAGCCCTCTCTTTGGCATGAATAAGGTCACTGATGGTGCGTGGATGTTCTGGAGGTGTGTATTACCTTCCCAGCTGTGCTGGATCCATGCCCTGGTGGACTGCACCTTCAGCCACCTGAAGGGATGCTGGCACACCCTCATGGCCCACCCAGGACAACATCTCCTGGGTCACTGTCACAGGCTATGTGCTGCATAACATCTGTGAGATCTGGGGGAGCTGTTTCACGAGCCCTGGGCAGAGAAGGTGTGGTGGGCAGAGGCTTCCTGGAAGTGGGAACACCAGCTACAGTGACAGAAACAGTGGTGGGCCCCTGTTGATGAGGCCCTAGGTAAGCTGCATAGCTGCCAGCGGGGCCCAGGTCTCCAGCTATGACAGCTGCTGGCCAAACACCTCCTCCTACACTCCCCACTCTAGCCCTGCTGCACAGCTGTCCACAGAACTCCCCAACCCCCCCTCCCAATCCCCACCACCATGAGCACTGCAGACACATGTCAGAACAAGAGTTTTTATTCCACTCACATGAAATAGCCCCCCAACTCCCATCTCCCTCCTTCCCCAGTAAACAGATCCCCTCTCCCCATCCCTCCCCAACACCAGAGCCCCTCCACCACACACCCCACCCACCACAAATAAAACACCCTCTTCCAGGTGAAAACTATTTACAGGTGGTGGTTCTGTGCCTGCCAGCCTGGCAAAGGAGGTGCATGTTATGGTGAACCTGGTAGGTGAGAGGCTTACCCAAAGGGAACAGCATCCAGTGGTCCCCTTTCCTGGGCCGCTCCTTCTCTGGGAGCCAGTGTCCAGGGCCAGCAGGGCAGGCTTCCAGTCCTGGCCCACTGCAGGCAAATCTGGCTCGATGCCCTTTTGAAGCCATGTTGAGATGCAGGCCTGGACCCAGGCAGGGGTGCTGGGTGGCAGGGGGTCTGGGTTGGGTGCCAGGGCAGTGGCTCCTGGCTGGTGGAGGCAGTGCTGGACCTCCACCTTGGCCCATGCAGGGGGTCCTGCTTCTTGGTGGTGGGTGGCTTCCAGGGGAAAGGTGGGGCTAGGGTTGGGGGCTAAGCAGTGGGTGACAAGAAGTCAACGATGATCACCAGGATGATTTCCAGGCCCTGGTGGTCATCCTTTGTGGCATGCACTTCCCTGCCTATGACTGTATTCTGCTGTAGCAAACCCCCCAGGTTTTTTGGGTTTTTTGTAAACTACATTCCTTCCTCTTCCCCAGCCATTGCTGACTTTCTCTCTGCCCTCTCTATCCCTTATAAGTGATTAAAAATAGTACTAGGTAATCTAAGTTCTTGTATACTATTATTGTAATGAGCTCTTTTTTTATATATTGTAAATAGTATTCTGTTTGTATTAATTTTTACTGTTTTATATTGTATTGTATTATATTGTATTCCTATCATTTGTGCATTAATTTTTATTGTTTCATTTTAATATTGTATGGTTTAGGCCTGTGTCTGTAAAGTGATGTCAAGTATCCATTCCTATCTTGTTCCCATCTCGTCCCTATGCCCTGTTGTGTAAGTATGTTGCATTCTGTAACCTCTCCCATGTAAACTGGTTTTCCTTGAATTCCTGAAACAAAAGAGTGGATGGATGAGTGAAACACAATGATAGCAGGACCCCCTTCTCACCATCAAAACCAATCCCTGGACCAATGCCCCAGCCATTGGAACCACCCTCAGCATTCAAGAAACAAAAGATGAGGCAATCCACCATTGTGTCAAGGCTGCACATGATCAGTATGAACATCTGGAACCCTCTGGAACAGGGCTGACATTGCCTCCCCATAGGAAATCATAGGTAGTCTACCCCATAAAAAGGGGTAGTGAAGACTGACTCTTGGGGACGCCATCTTTATCTGGACCAGGCCTGTTCCATGTCACACTGGAACAGTTCCATGTCAACTGGCCATCGACTGGCCTTCCCAGACTGGATAGGTAGCTATCACCCCCATCCTCTCTTCAACCAAAGACTTGGACTCTGTTTCTCTTCCCTACCTGGACTCCAACCCTTCCATTGAGTCTCTTTCTCTTGCTACCATTGTGTGAGTGTGTGTGGGAGTGCGTATGTGAGTGTGTGTGGGAACCAAGCTGACAGTACAGTGTTCATTTAATAAACCTGTTATTTGGACCCCTGAGTTGGGTTTTGCTTTACTATGGTTCCTGTCTTGCTCCAATCTCTGCTCCTTGCCCCTCTAACTTCTGTCTCATTTCTCCCTTTCCTGCTTGTGGCCCACCATCACCTTCAACACCTGTTCCATGCTCCTGTGGCCCCAGCCATCCTGAGCTCCTCTCTGCCTGCAAACCACTGTTTCTTTGCTATTGCTCCATCTCCACTGCCTTTTCTCCTGATCTCTGCCACTGTTATTGTTCCATCCCCACTGCCTTCTCCCCTGATCTCTGCCACCTCTATTGCCTCATCCCCACTGCCTTTCCCCTGATCTCTGCCACTTGCTCTTTAGTTACTAAACACCACAAGCATAGGTACCACAGGCACCAACACACACAGTCACCTGAGTCAGTGTTTAACCTGTGTGTACATGTGTATGTATGTGTGTATTGTGTATGATTTCATGTCATTATCATTAGAGCATGTATGTGCTTGAATTGGTGATAGGTATGCATGTGCCTAGGCTGGTAATTTTGGATGTGTATGTGCCTGAGTTGGTAGTGTGTGTGTGTGCATACCTGTTGGGGATGTATTCATCTAGAGTGTGTGCATGCGCCTAATTGAATTTTTGTGTGTGTGGATGTGCAATTGTATACCACACCCTCCTGTCTAACAGCCCGATATTGAGATCCTAAGCTTTGGCCTGACCCCACAGGACAACACTGCTCCCACAGGGCTTTCACTGGCTCAAACTCCAGGACCAGGAGCTGCACCCAGAACTCTGAGTTTGCCTTGTCCCATGCATTCCAATGGCCATATCCTCTGCCCACCAGGCCCAGACATCCTCCAGGTGACCCTCTATTGCTGTCACCAGTTGGTCCAGGAGGATGGTGCAATCCTGGGTCTGCCTCTTGCAGAGCTTATGCATCCACCAGGCCCCAGGCATAGGCAGTGGCAACTCTAAGGCCACATCCCAGCTGCCAACTTTGGCTGCTACCCTGCATGCAGCTGCAGGGCCCGCAGAGCTATGAGAAGGAAGCTGTTTGTAATAGTTTGCAACATTTCTGAGATAAGATGCTTTGTACTAGGGATTGTGCACTGCTGGGCCTCAGATCAGGGATTGGGCATGAACAGGTGCTCAGGGACCATGGTAAATTGGCGGGGCAGGGCTAGGCCCAGGTGGCTGCAAAACGAGCCCCCCTCCCCACTCCCCATTCCCAAAGAAGGGCAGAAACCAGGTCTGAGACCTCTAAAAATACTGTTTTACCCCCTATCTTTATACTCACAGGTCAATCCCTCCCACCCCTTATCTCTACATTAACAGAGGACTACTTCACACATACACAACCTTTCCTCCTCAAGAAACACATGAAGTTTCAAAAGCTTATTTCAGAAAATGTATCTTTTACTACTGGGTTAAAACATGAATGTATGTGTTTCTTCTGCTTTTCTATTTTAGAAGAAGGGGTTCTGTTTGAAAACAAACAGTTGCAGGCAGTTGTTTTAACTTTGTGTGCTTATATTAACACATCAACAAATAACCCCTTCATTTTTAATTATTTTTTTACCTTGCTGTGGTAAAATTGCATAAGGCTTTCCCAGTAGATAAGCTCTCTGTAATAAAAATCAATTGATCCCATAAGTAAGCCCTCTGTATTAAAAAAAATAAATAATGCAGTAACTAAAATAGTGTATATACAGTATATATCAAATGTTTTAAAACAGGGTCACCACTAAAAAATGTTGTGGTAAAAGATAATCCCTTTAGTCTTGAAATATGAAGAGGTCTGCTGTTAGAATCTCTGGTCACACATCCACATTTTTTTTCCTGTCTGGTTTATCTTTACAACACTCCCCCTGATTCTAGGAAATTCACTACCCCCTCTTTAGTTACCAAGCACCACAAGCATAGGTACCACAGGCACCAACACACACACACACACACACACACACACACACACACACAGAGTCACCTGAGTCAGTGTTTAAACTGTGTGTACATGTGTATTTTTGTGTGTATTGTGTATGATTTCATGTCATTATCAGTCTTTATTTCCATCAAAAACCTTTACAATATTTACTGGTTCATTTTGTGAAAACTTCTTCTAAGAACATTTTTATAATTTCTAGTGACAAGTAAGTCGCATTGGCAAAAACACAATTCATGCACTTTAAAAAAAAACCTCATCCTCAAACAGTATTTAATTATGCCATAAAAATAAATGTGCATAAGAGACTTCATGAAGATTTTATGTTCTTGACATGAAACAGGACCTGTTGCTTCAATGCCT
The DNA here is from genome assembly GCF_000455745.1 of Alligator sinensis. NCBI lineage: Eukaryota > Metazoa > Chordata > Crocodylia > Alligatoridae > Alligator > Alligator sinensis. Next base: position 599,961 of record NW_005842683.1, on the reverse strand, counting down.
AATTGTCTTCTAAAAACTTCATCATTATCTGGTCTCTGTTCTCTGCAAAAACAGCTGCTTCTTTCTCGTGTTAGGTTTATGAGTCTACTGGTGGGCAGGCTTTCTTGAGTCATTAAAAAGGCTTCATCTAACTGCACAGGGGTTCAAATAAAAACCTTAGCCACTGTTTAATCAATTCTTAGCTACTTCTTACCTCCCTACTATGAGATGAATCCCACACCACTATCAAAACCTAAGTGGCCCCCACAACCATGCTTCTAGTCTCTTACCAGCATCTCTGCTCCCCCATCCACCTCTTCTTCCCATGCAGGCTCACTCCCACAAGGCAACCCTCTTCTTCCAAATTCTCAACATCTGCTTCAGGGGCTTGGGTCTTTGGCTCACAGGTCTGCTCTTGCATTTTCACATGGGCTTCTACCAGGTTCAGGTGCCTCAGGGAGTCTTTGGGCTAGGGGGCTATCCTCAAAATTAGTTCTAAAGTAATGCTTTCTATGTGGCCATCTAACCAGTCTTGGTGGTGTGATGAGGATGAGGGGTCTTACAGGCATAATGTAAGAATTCATTACTGCCCCTACTTGCCTTAGCACAGTCTCAGACAAACAGAGAGCCCGCTTGGGAAAGCAGATTGGCCAGGTGGGCTTGCAGACTTGGCCCCACCCCTCTACTTGCTCTGGTTGGTTTGGCACTATTCATCGGGAGAGCTGAGGCCTCTGCAACACCCTGATGATTGGTCAGGGATGGTGGGGCAGGTTGTTAGAGTGGGAACAACCCAACACTACCTGGTAGGCCATACCTGTACCTGATGCGCTAAGGCAGTGCCATGCAGCGTGTGGAATGGGGTGGGGGGTGTTTGGGGATGTTGGGCAACCCTTCTGATGTCACACATGTGATGGAATGGGGAATTCTAGAGCCAGTATTGTGATCTGGGGCCTGACCGGTCATGATTGTACCATGTGGTCTAGGGTGTCTTGCAGCATGAGGGGTGGGCTTTGGGGCCTGAATGGGCTGTCCTTCTGATGACATGGACCATCAGATGGTGGTGTCACATTCCATATGATATGGGGCAGGGGCAGGTTTCTGATGTCATGCATCATGTGACTGTAGGCAGGGGTGGGGTTTGTGATGTCATCACATGGCTGGGGATTGAGGTGGGGTTTTTGATGCTATGTGTCATGTGACTGGGGCAGGGTCTGTGACATCAGTGACCACATGACAGGGCAGGGCTTCTGGTCCCAAGTGGCGGCCAAGATGGCCACCTGTCAAGTTGACAAGTGGATGTTCCTATATACTACTGAGCAGCAATGCATTACAGGTTCAACTAGATTCCAGGTGGCCTAGCCTAATTTTCTGATTACAATTTTAATTCTAACTGAGACCTATGCTACATTTCCATTTCTAGACTGCATATCTAAAATGTGCTTCACAGATATGACATAACTTGTACTGTGCATAAATGAAAACCTGTCTGATTTTAAAATCTGCAATTGCACTCAAAGCACAATGCATTTTGCTTCCCTTTCCTTTGCAAATTTAATCATTGTCAATCAGATAAAATAGAGAATTTACAGTAACTGAAGCTGACAAGAATTCACAGTTTTTAGTCTCACAAGCAAATATGCTTTTAATAGAACACCACAAAGTGTGTATAACTAAATATTAACAAAAAGAGAATGACACATTGTAGCTAATACAAGCAATAGCTCTTTCTTGCTAGAGGAGCTGAAAGAGCTATTCTTCTAACCTTCTTTTCCCAGGATGTGGGAGTGGCCACTCTGGGAGAGAGGGCTCTGCCCTTCTACTGCTTGCCCAGCCAGGGCGGGGTGGGGAAACAGGCACAGCTTGCTCAAGGTGGAAGCGGGCAAGCAGCAGGGCATAGCCCCTGCTCCCAGTGCTGCTGTGCCCGCATCCCACACCTGCCCCATGCCAGCTGGGCAAGCAGCAGCAAGGCGTAGTCCCCCTCAGCTCCCCACACTGAGAAAGAGGCAGGCAGAGCCAGAGGAGCTATGGGAGAATCTCCCATGGCTTCCCTGCCCAGCCCCATCCCCTGCCTAGTCCAGGCTCCTGGCACTTAAAAAAAAAATCTTATACTCACCAGCTCTGGTAGTATTGATCGGAGCCTCTGAGGGCTCATGCAAGAGCCCTCCTGAGCAGCATGGGGCAGTGGGGGGCAGCAGGGATCACCTCCTCATGTGGCACCTGTGTAGCAGCTGCCCCATGGTGCAGGTGCAGTGTGGCTCAGCAGGGCACCACACACTGTCTGGGAGCTGGGACAGGTCCATGTGTCAGCTGGATCCTGGCAACTCTCAGTCCCAGCTGCCCCATCTCCAACACAGCACACAGCACGCTGCCGAACTATGCTGCACTCACACCATGGGGCAGCAGCTGCATGGGTGCCATATGGCGGAGTGATCCCTGCTACTCCCCACTGCCCTGTACTGCATGGGAGTGGGCTCTGCCACAAGTGCCCAGAGGCCCCATTCACCGCTACTTTAGCTGGTGAGTGCAGGGCTTCTTTTTATTTTTTAAGGGCTGGGACTGGGCTGGAGCTGGGCGGGTGATAAGGCCGGGCAGGGCAGCCATGGGGGCTTCTCCTGTGGCTCCCCCCACCCAGGGGGAGGCGGGCCGGG
>NW_005842683.1:589579-597324 GCF_000455745.1 Alligator sinensis | reverse complement strand
CCTGCAGCCACCCAGCTGTGCTTGCCTCTCCGCGGCTCATCCAAATCAACGAATCTCTCCGAATCAGCACTGAATCTACCAAAGCCGATTCGGGACAGTGATCCAAATCTCCAAACTGAATCATTGTCCTCTGAATCAGCTGAATACGAATCTGAATCGAATACTTCCCTAGTCCCACAGGCCTAGCCTCTACTTTTCATACAGATTTAAATATTGCAACTATCCCTATTACTATAGATACACATTAGCAATATTCATAGGAATTTTTTATGAAGTTTTCACTGCAAGACTAATAGCTAATAACATGCAAATCTCTTCTCTCTAAAATGCTGGTGAAATCTAGTTTACCAATCCATTTCTAAAAGTGTTATTTTTACAATGTACAAATTTCATTTTTCTTTTAAGTCCACTTTTCGGATCCACATTTTTCTCATGGCAGTTTTTACTTCTTCATTTCTTAGGGTATAAATCAATGGGTTCAGCATAGGCGTGAAGACAGTGAAGAACACAGAGACTGTCTTATCTTCTGAATAGGTTGTTGCTGGTCATAAGTACGTGAAGATACATGGCCCAAAAAATATAACAACTACAGTGATGTGGGAGGCACATGTAGAGAGAGCTTTGAGGCGCCCTTCAGAAGTGTGTCTTCTCAAGGAGACTAAGATGACAATATATGATATAACTAACACAACAAAACAGGTCAAAGAAATCATCCCGCTATTAGCAACAACAATGATGCCAACAATGTAGGTGTCAGTACAAGCCAGTTTCAGCAAAGGGTGCACATCACAGAAATAGTGATCAATCTCATTAGGCCCACAGAATGGGAGCTGAGTGGTCAGGAGAGTCTGTATAATGGAATGCAGAAAGCCCCCTGTCCAGCAACCCAACACCATCCAACCACACACACGCCCAGTCATGATGGTCATGTAATTAAGTGGCTTGCAGATAGCAATGTACCGATCGTAAGCCATCACTGTGAGGAGGAATACCTCAGTACCACCAAGGAAATGACCGAAGAAAAGCTGTGTCATACAAGCAGTGAATGTGATGGTTTTCCTCTTAACAAGGAAGTCTGCAATCATTTTGGGAGCTATAGATGTCGAGTAGCAGATTTCCACAAAGGAAAGGTAGCTCAGAAAGAAATACATGGGGGAAACCAGGCTTTGGCTGCTCTTAATAGTGATAACGATGAGCAGATTTCCAACTACAATAGTTGCATAGAACAATGAAAATAACACAAAGCATATATGTTGTATCTTCTTATCCTGAGTAAGTCCCAGTAAAACAAATTCAGAGACATTATATGCAGGTTCCATGTGATCAGTGCAGATAATCAGTATTAAGCAAGATGCTAATTCACCTGTCAAGACACAAAATAAAGAAATGAACAGTTAGCAGCTATTCAACAATGATGAGGGAAGTACTTGGTGTATCTACACGAGACACTATATCACTGTAGTGACAAGCTACGGCAGTGTAGCCTGTTGCTACTGAGACATAGTATTTGTAAGCACAAACCATGATGAGGATGTTACTGTGCAGTAGCAAGGAACTTTATCTGTATAGTTTATTGCTACAGTGACATAGCATCTAAAAATAATTGTGCACCTGCAGGTCTGTGCGGTACCGGTGGGTACTGAGCAGTCATTTAGTATTTGCTAAAAACAAGTACTAAATGACTGTGCAGTACCAAATGCAGAATCAGAGGCATGTGTAGATGCACCCACTGATATCATTACTACAGAAGGAGGATGTTGGTATTAAATAGCTCACTTCAGACCTGTACTTGGAATGTCACGGTACCATCAAAGGGTATATGTGGCTTTTGAAGAGGGATAATATTTCTATCTACTGTCACCACAATAGACTGGTGGTGTTTCTGCTGCTTAGACCATGACTGTTTATTTGTCAGAGTTATCCCTGCTTATTTTGTAGCTAACCCTCCCTGAAGATCATTCCACCAGTGGACAGGTAGCAGTACAGCTCTGCTGCCAGTACCAGTGGCTATTACAGAGGGATCTCCTTGATATGCACCATAGGAAAGATCATCATGAGAACCCTCCTGAATTGTATCCTTCCACTAGCTGAAGAGCTCCTCCTGGAATCTTAATGTGGTTTTAGGGCATCAAGAGGCACTATTGCCATGATATTTAAAACTATGCTGGATAAAATGAAAGAACAATATAAACCTCTCTACATGGCCTTCTTTTACCTCACAAAAGTCTTTGACTTTGTCAGCCAAGAAGTGTTGTGCAGGATCCTTCTGAAGTGTGGTTACTCACAGAATTCATCACTATTCTTTGCCTGCTCCATGACAGTATGCAAATAGTGGTTCTCAGTAATGGATCTATAACATATCCTTTGAGATCAAAATGAGAGTTAGTCAAGGCTGCATCATCACATTAACACTCTTCTCGATATTCCTTACTGCAATACTACAGGTGACCACCAAAAAGTTTCCAGCCTGACTACAGCTAAACTACTGAATGGATTGTAAAGTGTTTAATCTCAGCCAACTCCAATCCCAAAACAAGACATTAGTCATTGATCTCCAGTATGCTAATGATACTATAGTATTTATTCACTCAGAAACAGACCTTCAGACAATCATCAACATTTTTACTGAGGCATACAAGAAAATGGAACTGAGGAGTTACAGTCAGAAGAATAACATCCTGCATCAACAAACTGTTAATGAGCATTTCCCAGCTCCAGTAATTCAGATTCATGGTGACTCTGGAGAACATTATTTCCCATACCTCAGAAGCCATCTCTTTCAGAAGGCTGACATCAAGGAAGATATCCAACATTGCCTAAATGTGCAAGTACAACCTTCAGATATACAGCTTTCAGATGCCTGAGTAAATGGGTATTTGAGGATTGTGACATCAGATCTGAAACCAAGCTCATGGTTCATCACACAGTTGTGATCCCCACTTTATTGTACACAGCTAAGATGGGCTCAATATACAGAAGACACCTCAACTCATTGAAGAAGTACCTTCAACACTGTCTGCAGAAGATCCTTTGAATCCAATGTGAAGCTGAATACACCAACATTAGCATCCTCTCACAAGCAAACACCACGAGCATCGAGGCAATGATCTTTAGGCCTGTGCAAAGCGGCTAGTATTCACTTCAGATTTGGCCGATTTGGGGGACAGTGATGATTTGATTCAATTATTTGAATCACCGTCCCAAATCAATTTGACCTAATCTGATTTGGAGATTCAGCTGCATCAAATCAGCTGAATCTCTGAATCAAGCAGGCCCCACTCCCTCACCTGCCTTCCCAGCCCCGTCAATGGCTGCCCTGCCAGGCCCCAGCATCCCAGCTCTTAAAAAAAATTTTTAAAAGCCCCACATTCACTGGCTCCTGCCAAGCGGGGGCCATCCCCACTGCCTCCCACTGCCCTACGCTGTATGGGGGGCTCTGCCATAAGCCCCCATCTCCTGCCTGTTCTCCCAGAGTTCCAGATCTTTAAGGGGAAAAAGAAGCCCCACACTCACTGGCTGCTGCCAGGCAGGGGGTGATCTCCACTGCCCTCCACTGCCCCTTGCTTAATGAGGGGGCTCCCTGATGGCTGTTGCAGCAGCTGGTGACTGTGGGGCTACTTTTTTTTAAAGAACCAGGAGCTGGGGCCAGGCGGGGCAGCTATTGATGGGGCTGGGAGAGCGAGTGGGGGATGAGGGCTCATGGCAGAGCACCCTATGCAGCATGGGGAAGTGGGGGGGAGCACGGATTGCTGCCCCCCCCACAGCCTCTATACCATAGAGATAAGGTTCAACCCCCCTCCAAATTACTGTAGCCTAAACCCAATGGCCAGATAGAGACATTACACCTTTACTGATATAAGTGATTGGAAATTGGTCTATACTGGTGACAGAAAAGACATTCAGCACACAAAACCAGTTTATACTCATAACAAACGAGGGATGTAAATATAATAATAAAATATATATCCATTTAACCTTCTGTAATTATATCAGTTAAGGGCATTTATATCTATATATCTATATCTATATATAGATATAGATATTTGTGCTCCAATGCACTGAAGATCCAGCACGTTGGAGCAGACTTAATTAATTGAGTCTGCTCCACAAATGAGCTGATGAGCACTGTGCTGCATCACATACAGTTTTTTTAAGTAGTGAAATGCGTGTCAGTTTGCAGAAAATGGTGGCAGTGTGCTTTTGAACTAAAACATCTTTGATGTGCTTTAGTTCAAAAGCATGCCACCACCTTTTTCTCAGTGCTTATGCACATTTCACTGCTTATACAACTGCATACGTTTCAGTGCCAGGTGCTTTTAAAAGCTCCTGCTGCTGTGGCATAAGCATGTGTACAAATGCCCCAGATGGTAAATTGATAGCATATTCCTAATTTAAGCCCCTTAGGCAGGAATAGCCCCAACCCAAGTCCCTTACATCTTCACTGTGCACCTGGCACTGCACTTGTGCTGCTGTAGCCTGCACTTGGAAGTCTCCTCTGTGCTTCCAGGCCAGGTCCTCCCCACCTTTCCCCATGGGACATAGGGGTCCAGTCCCAGTTGGCCACACTTCACTGGCCGTGCTGCATCCTTCCCCCTTGCACCCATGGCACTGGAGCCACATAGGGCCTGACCCAGCCATGAGGTATGGCTGAATGTGCAGCTGGCTTGGCCAAAGGAGGCACTGTGGCAGGTGAAGCAGCTGCCACCCAGCCTAAAGGGTTGCTGCTGGCCCCACCTGTGGTAAGCATGACCCCTAGGTGTTCCTGTGCGGGTGGCAGTCCAGGAGCTCCAGTTTGGGAGGCCACTGTTGTAGCCCTAACACTCTCTCCTGCATATCTTCTGTACCACTGTGCTGCACTGTCACCCCTCAGGAATGCTCTGGGGCCATGCTCTCCCTGCAAGCAGCCAATGGTAACCCGTAAGGACACTGCAACTTGGTCTAGCCACCGTGGAATCTCTTCGGGCTAAGCCAGCTACTCACTCAGCCCACCTCAGGGCTGGGCCAGGCTCCACTCAGCCGCAGAACCATGGACAGGAGAAAAAAGGAAACAATGGACCTGGTAGAGGCTGCCCCACTGGGACCGGATCTACCTTTCCCCCATTGTGAGCTGAGGAGGGCCCAGCCTGGCACCGTGGAGGAGCCTTCCAGATCATGGCTGTGCAAGCAGAAACATGGCAGGAGACACAAGGGGCCCCTCCCCTGTGACCCTGCCTGGGCCCTGCCACTGTGGGAGGGGCAGGAAGACCTACTGTGGGGTGAAGAGTATCTGTCCTGTAGTGGGAAGGCCCCACCCACCCGCTATGGAGAAACATACCTCCCTCCTTTTTTCCCTCCACATGCCAGGTCTGCAGCCCCAGCTGTCTGCAGCCAAAACCCTGCCCATGGGGGTGAAGGGAAGCTAAGGCTCTGAAGCATGACAGTGACCCAAATGGTTTGGCTGTGGCCACAGTCCCCCTCCCTTGGCTTCCCACCAGCAGCCTGAGGCCTGCACAGTGCCAGGCACAGGCTGAAGACATAAAGGTCAGGGTCTGGGGCCAGGGCTAGTGCTGTTCATGCCAGAGGTCAATAAATGGGAAACAGTCACTGTTAAATGGTATAAATATAATTGTTGTTTAACAGTTTAACCATTTAACCATTTGCATCCTTAACAGAACAGAAGTTTGGCATACATAGACTGGTGTAGAAATGGTGGAACCTGGCCTAAGATGTGCTCCCTACCCCCACCAAAAGATGATTATATGTTCTTTTTCACTACCCATTTTAATACGCCTCATACAGAAAACAGCCTCACTTGCTTGCTTTCGCCTCATGCATTTTGAAGGTCTTTACCTAGCCTATGTCTCCTGCTCCCTGGGTAAATACTTTAAACACAATATAACAGGGATTAAACATGGGACACCCTGCCTCCTCCTCTATTTTAATTTTGGCAGGTATGGAAAGAAGGCAAGATAGAAGCCAAAAAATGTAGGTAAGGACAAACAATTGCAGTAACATTGCTACATGTGCACCCTTTTTGGTGCAGAAAATGAAACAGGATTCTGTCTATAATTTACAACACTGGGGTAGTTTTAAATCTAGATAATGATATTTTTCACCCTTTCAATGAGAAACAAACACCAATTTCATCCTCAGAAGCATTGAACTGTACATTAAAAATAAGAATGAAATATCTTTTTGAAGAGCCAAAGCCTGAACACTGGTCCCTTATTACTGTCATCTGAAAAGAAGAAAACTCTGTTATTTCCATTACCTTTATTATGACTTTTACTAACTTTCCTCATAGCAAATCCACTTGTCAGTCAACGGGGAAAAACAAACAAACCAGTAATAAAAAAATGTTACTTAACACCACAATCTGGGGAAGCCAAGCATATTTTGAGACAAAATTATTTAGAGATCAGGATCTGTTGAGATATTGGGATATGCCATTTAATTTTTTCTGAACCAAAAGATTATTCGTTTGGATGGTGTACTCTTTTGGATATGTGCTATGCTGAAAACGAAATTTGTCCATAGTTGGGGGGCCCCTAGCCCAGCCCCTGACTGCTGACCTTGGAGTGGTAGGAGAGGTGGCTAGCTGCTCAGCTTCACTCTAGCCACAGCTTCCATCAGTGTCTGGGTGTGAGGACAACTGTTTCAGTCTAACAAAAGCCCTCTGCATAGGGTCACTATATATGCTCAGAGATCTATAGGTATATCATCTAAAGTGGTCCACATTGCAAAGATAAACTCTGAATGAGCTCTGCATTCCTCCAGGATGGTTTTTGTTTTCGCTTTTCTAGGAAGGGAAAGCAGCTATTAACTACCATTGGTCTGGGAAGTTACACTGGATATATGACTTTTCAGACTAACCAGAAAAGTGCAAGGTATCTGACAATTTATTTACCCTACAAGTATTTTCAATTGAATTGAATTCAACTAAATACATGTCCTGTGTGTTAATAAATATTTTTGTTTATTTGTTTGTTTTTTAATGAATGGACATGGGTTGATATTTTTAACTATGAAAAGAAAGACCCGGGCAGAGATTGAGCAAGAAGGAGAGGTGTAAGTGGATGCAGAGAAGGAAGGTAGACAGACAGATATGCTTTTACAGCTTATGTGCCCACTCAGATTCATTTATATTGTCAATCAGAAAGCTGAAAATAAACAACACAGTGGTTGTGAAAGGATGGGGGAAAGGGGTGGAAACTATTTCAGAGTCATTCTTTAATTCAGTTATTTTCAATGTAATTAATTGACTAAGAGAATCAGAGTTCACCAAGGTGTTAAAAATATTTGTCATTTGTTGAAGTAGGTATATGTGAATGTGGCTGGTTGAGGAGGGATGGAGAACAAAATATTCAGACATGCTAGGTTAAAATACAATTGAAAATCTGTTATTAAAGTTACCTGCAAGATGATAAGATTTATACCCTCAGAGCTTCAACGTGCCTTGGTAGTGAAGACATTCCAGTCTGATCAGCAGTAAACACTAACAGAGTGAGAAGGGTTGTTCCTTGCAGGATCTAATTCTTACTCCACTGCTGACCTACATTTGTTGAATTTATTTCACCAGCTATCTTTATAAGCCTTGTGATCACATTTCTTTTGCTCTCTTTCAAAATATGAGAGCATTAAACTATTAAAGTAGAGATGTAGGGTAGTATAATCAGTAATGAGGAATCCTTTCATATCTGCACCTCTCCCAACTTAGATAGTCTCAGTGGCTATAGCAGGACCTGTTTCTGTCCTTCTTTCGGGGG
>NW_005842683.1:566638-589548 GCF_000455745.1 Alligator sinensis | reverse complement strand
GGGGAGGGGGGGGGGGGATGCTGGTCTCTCTTACCTGTGCAGAAAGAATTAAAAGAGAATATGTTTAACAGAAAAACTTTAACAGAAATAGGTAGGATTAATCATAGAATCATAAAATCATAGAAAATTAGGGTAGGAAGAGAACTCAGGAAGCCACCTAGTCCAATTCCGCAATCAATTCAGGACCATCCCTAACTATATCATTCCATCTATGGCTTTGTCGAGTAGGGCCTTGAAAAAACTCCCAGGATGGAGATTCCACCACCCTTCTAGGTAACCTGTTCCAGTGCTCTACCACCCTCCTGGTGAGAAAGATATTTACTAATATCCAGCCTAAAGTTCCCTTGCTTCAGCTTGAGACCATTGCTCCTTGTTCTGTCATCTGCACAGAAAAGTCTAGCTCCATCCTCTTTCGAACCACCCTTCAGGTAATGAAAGTATGCTATCAAATCCCCTCTCAGTCTTCTCTTCTGCAGGCGAAATAAACTCAGTTCCCTCAGCTTCTTCTCATGAGTCATGTGCCCCAGCCCCGAAAGCATTTTCATTGGACTCCACTGGACTCTTTCCAACTTATCCACATCCTTTCTATAGTTGGGGGGGGGGGAGGGGTGCAAAACTGGACACAGTACATGAGATGTGGCTTCACCCATGCAGAATAGAGGAGAATAACTACTTTCTTAAATCTTCTGGCAATGCTCCTAATAATACAACTCAGTATGCTATTAGTCTTCTTGGCAACAAGGGCACACTGTTGACTCATATCCATCTTATTGTCCACTGTAACCTTTAGGCCCTTTTCCACAGAGCTTCTGCCTAGCCAGTCAGTCCTCAGGCTATAGCAGTGCTTGAGATTCTTCCTTCCTAACTGCAGGACTTTGCACTTGTTCTTACTGAACCTCATGAGATCTCTTTTGGCCCAATCCTCCAATTTGTCTAGGTCACTCTGAATCCTAGTCCTACCCTCCAGTGTATCTACTACACGCCCCAGCTTGGTGTCATCCACAAACTTACTGAAACAGGTCCTGCTATAGCCACTGAGCTCAGTGGGTAGTAATCAATGGCTGAATGTCTAGCTGGAAGTCAGTGTCAAACAGACTGCCCCAGGGGTTGGTCCTGGGGCCAGTATTGTTTAGTATCTTAATTAACAATCTGGAATATGTGATGGATTGTTAATTAAGATACTAAACAATATCTACTAAACAATCTGGCCAGCTTCCTATCCACCTTACAGTCCATTCATCCAACTCATACATACTTCCTCAGCCTGCTTGCAAGAATTCTGTGGGACACTGTATAAAAGACTTGCTAAAGTCAAGGTGTATTATATCCCAACTCCATAATTGTGGAATGGGGGCTGGGAGATTGTCCGTGTCCCTAGGAGCTGCCTGCTGATTGGGGGGCCAGGGCTGGAATATCCCTGCTGCTGGGGCAGGGGGACATTTTCCCAGCCTGGGCCCTGCCACTGGAGCCCAACCCAGGAGCAGGCAGCTTCCTGGGGCATGGAGGAATCTCCCAGCTCCTGCTCTGATCACAGAGCAGAGACCAGGAGCTCCCTGCACACAGAGAGTTCCCCACATCGCCTGGAGCTGGCTAAGACATGCTGCAGACTGGAATATTCAGAGTGCAAGATTTTTTACCTCCCTGCCTGGCATCTGACACCTACAGGGAAGAAATTCTGACTGATCTACACATCAAAGAGCTACTCAGCACAGCTCACAAAGACACTCTCATGGACCCAGAGGGACAGCCTTCCATCTTCAGCTCCCTCTGTGCAAAAATGAAGTTCATTTCCTACCTATGGGGACTTTTTACCATCTTGTACCATCTATACTTTTCCCAGAGCCTGACAAAAGGACTTTAATCCTGAAAGCTTGCAGAAAAGGACTATTTTGTTGTGATTTTCCAGTTGGCCTAATAAAAGGCAGCATTTTGGAACCAAGAATTCTCGTTTTTTGTATGTTACCACTGGATGGTCTTGAACTGGTGGGAAAGAGAAGCCCATCTTATTAGCTCTTCCCTACCTAAGGTTTCTCCATTTTGGAATTTTCATGGCAGCATAAAAAGTAATGTGACAGAGCCTGTGGCTGCATAAGGTGACATCATTATGTGGTGGTATTGTGACATTACAAAAGCTTGATGAAGCACCCTCACCTATTAAATCAAAATATATGCACCATATCAATAACCTCTCTTTGCTTATTTCTCTTCCTACTCCCACCTGAAATTTGGACAGTTCTCAAAGCCATCAAAACACTGTGGCATCAGATGTTTGGAAAAGGATCTGGGCTACCTCATGGTTACACTCCCCATCACCACCTGGCTGGCTGCAAAGCGTGCAGTAACTGTCACTATGAAAAGGCATGAAGTTACTTCCTGCATCCCAGAGGAAGAGAAAAACATGGGAGGAACTAAGTCACAAATCATTCTAGAGGATGTTCCTGGTTCAGTCTATGCAAGAACCCTCTTGCCTAAACATTTAGCTCCATTGTATGACCCAAGTCCACACTCTTGAGTTCTGTCCTCTGCTGATTTCAATTGTCTTCCTACCAGGCCCCAGTGAATCAGTTGTCTCTATAACTCCAATAGTCTTTTGTTGTCAAGTAACTCTAACCAAAGTGGCTTATGGAAAATGATGCTGAGCAAAAAATGTGCTGCAGGTAATGTCTTTCTTACTCTCCCTGTCAACATTGCTTTTTAACTTTTCATTTCTAGGACACGTGAGAAAAGTATGATATTCTCACAGATAACATACTGCCCTTGAGACAAACTGGGGACCAGAGCTCTAGTGTCAGGCCCAGTACTTTGCTAAAATTGTAAATGTTATTGCATAGAGGTACCTGCATGAGCATTTGCAGTGGACTTCCTTCTGACTGCTAAACCTTGTACTAAAAAGCTAGGGTTCCCTACATGGAACTGCAATGCATACATATATTTTCAGTGGAGCAAGCACAAACAGGTACAATGGAGTCAAAATGTCTTCTTGTCTTCTTCCAGACCTAGTCCCTGAGAGACCCAAATGCCTAGAGACATTTAATATCACTCCATCTGTTAAGCACTATATGCAATAAATTGCAATAAGTTACAGAAAAAAAGAATGCAAAGGCCAGTTTCCATGAAATAGTGGCTTTTATCAGTAGATCACACGTAATGCATTTAGCTAAATAAAGTGGTAGGAATCTCCACGTTGACTGTTGGAACTATATGCCTCTTTGCTGTTCTTAAGTTCTTCCTTCCAAGCCCATTGCTTTTCTTTTTGTCCACGTTTGTTTACTGTCTAAACCTTAGATTGTGAGATCTTATATACAGGGACTGTCTTGGATTTTATTAACATAATGGGGTCCTGGTCCAAGGCTAGGAGCCTTAGGTACTACCCGAACATACTACAACAACTATTATGCAATAATAATTGACTGTGTAATACAGGGATCGCCAACGTGAGGGATGTGTGCCACAAGTCACATGGACAGCCCCTGTGCTCCACAGAAAAAAATCCTTGGTCCTGGATAGAATTTCTGATTCAAATGAAAAAGACACCTGGCAGCACCTAAACTGTCCTGTGCAGGCCCAGTGGGCCATCAAAGGAGCCATGCTGGTGTCATCCCCAACACCACACAACACCCCCAGGACTGGAACTAGTTCTAAGAGGAGACCCTGGACCTTGTGGCACTGTGGGGAGAGGATGAGATCCTCAGCCAGTTCACCCAGAGCAGCACTCCAATACCAACTTCAAATAGGGCCTGTCAGGCCACATGCGAGAGCGAGCACAACTAGTCAGTGTGCCAGTGCTGCATAAAGTTCAAGGCCTTGCAGGCACAGTGAGTCTCTATCACTGACCACAACCACTTGTTGGGGGCTGCCTGCATGTCCACGCCCTTTATGCAGAAGCTGGACCAGAACCTTGTGTCTGTGGACCCTGGCTGGAGAAGTGCTGTATACTCCAGCAGGGTCAGTCTGCCTGAACCTCTGCTTTCGCCTAGCAGGTACAATTAGGTGTCAGTGTGGGAGGGTACCCCAAGGTACCAGGAACCCAACGCACCATAGTCCCCGCCCCTGGCCTCATCAAGCAGCTCTAGCACCCCAGGTCAGTGCATGCCTTGCCAGCTCTGGGTGCACAGCTCAATGCAGGGGGCTAGCATGGCCATGGCACTGCCAGACTTCAGCAGCTCCAGCTCCTCCCCAGAGATAGCCCTTGCCTCAGCAGATGGATGCCATGCCCCTTCATCCCAGGACATGGCAGGGAGCTAAACTTCCTTGCTGCCAGTGAGGACACACTTGGGACACTGGGTATGCCTGCCACACCCACCCAGTAAGACCTGCAACGGTGGGGGAGGGTCCTCCCTGCCCCTGCCCATGCTCCTGCCCCTGCCCCTGCTCCCCTCCCCACCTGACCCAGCTGTGCCCCCCCTAGCCACTGAAGTTGCTCCTCAAAGAATACAGGGAGGCAGAAGACAATGCAAAACTTACCTAAGCAGCCTGTGCCCCCTCAGCTCGACAGGCATGGACCTCTCACCTGCAGAGGAATGTGTCAATGCCAGCAGTGATGTCATCCTCATCTGTGGGGAGCAGGGACATGTGGTGCAGCCACAGGTAGCCCTCCAGGTGGCAGAGGTTGCAAGGCATCATGGGCTTTCCTGACACACCATCAAAGCTCAGGGTCCTGCTCCAGATTCTCAGGTGTGCCGGGGCACCATAGTTAGCAGTAGCAGTAGGATTGGGCTTCCCTTGTCTGTGCTAAGAGCTCCTAGCAGCATGCTCAGGACACACTCAGCAGGGGAATGCTCAGGGCACAGGGCCAGCATGTGGGGGGCTGGCCCCAGGAACCCCATTTGTAGAAGCTTCCAGTGTGGTGGGCAGAGGTGTCACCAACTTTGCTTCCCAATTAACCATGAGCCACTTGCCCCTCAAGCCTGGGTGCCATGGGCTTACAAGAAATGGATGAGATGTGCTGGCCTGCAGAAGGAGAAGCGGGTAGAGGGAGTGGGTCTGGAGCCACCACAGCAAGTGCTGCTAGGAGCCAGGCCTGTCCCAGACTAGGAACAGGGTGGGGAAGGCAGGTGGCCTGCAGCCAGCAACCAGCAGCCCACCTGCCCAGCTGAACAAGCAGGGGTAGGTGCCTCAGTTGGTGGCTGCCTGTGCCAGGGCCTGCCCTGCCAACTTACCATGGTCCATGGGGATCCATTCATGCATGATCCCATATCTGAGGCTGGGCAGAGCACAGCCCCCTGGTACAGAGCATGTTATCTCAGAAATATTGGAAACTCTCACAAACTGCCTCTTTATCCTGGTTCTGCAGGTCCTGCAGCTGCATGTGGGGCACCAGCTAGCAACTCTGATGAACTCTCAGAGTCACCACCAGCCTCAGCCTGGGCCTTCCATGTATGCTGGCTCCAGTAGCCAAGGACCCAGGACTGGACCTTGCTGCTGAAATGGCTGCTCATGGTGGCCAAAGAGCTGCTGTCAGACTCATGGGCCTGGCACATGGAGGGCACTGCATTCACACCATGAATGACACATGCCCCCGGCAGTTGGGAGGACACAGTGGCAGCAGGAGCACGGCAGCAGGAGCAGCAGGAGCCTGACAGTGGTAAGCAGAGCAGTTCCTGCAGACACTGCTGGTACTGTCAGCCACAGGGGTGGGGGGGAGGGTGGCAAGGGTGGGCTACCACCCACAGCTGCCGCCAACAGCATTGTCGTCGGCAGGGTGGCGAGTGGAGCCCTTTTATAGGGATTGCACCACTGCATCCAGGGGGTGCACGTGCACTTATGTGCACCCCCTACACGTCGCCCCTGATACTGATAAGAGAGGTACCAGGTGGACCAGGAGTTCCAGGACAGGCTCCTGGCCCTTGAGGAAAGGCACTTGGAGGCCTAGTCATGGCAGGATGCCATGGTGGCCAGGGCAGTGGAGGCCACAGAGAAGGACTGCTGGGTGATGGATGCCATTGTAGCCCTGGAGGTAGCTTTTGTGCTGCCTGCTGCCCAGCAACAAGTCCCTAAGTGGCATTGGTCTGAGGTGCAACGGCATTTCCATCAGCCAGGTGTCCCTGCATTGGCTCCCAACTTGAGTCCCCTGCCAGCCAGCCTCCCCACCTAGTCCATGCCCCACTGCTTTCCCTGGTGCCATACATCCCTGGAACAGGAGCTGCCCTGTAGCAGGGCCAGCACCATGTGCAGGTTCTGCTGGCCTGGCCTGTTGGCTGCAGGAGGGGAAGCCAGATGACCACCAGGCAAGCCCCCAACACGATGGACTTGCTGTGGTGTGCACAGCTGTGGGGGGTATGGCTAGAGGCCAGGGTGCTGGGCACCTCTCCCCAGGCTCTCCCCCCAGGTGCCCCCACCCCACTGCCCCCCACCCTGGAAGGGCATACACAGCACACACTGCACATAGTCCTCACAGGGAAAAGGATGCTTTATTTTTGGTGGGTGGTGAAGGGACTCTGTGGGGAGGGGAGGAAGGGGGAGGGTCTCTGTGGTTCAGGAGGCAGGGGGGCAGGCTCTATTGTTGGGGAGAGAGGGGGGATGTGGTGTGTTTGTGGAAGGGAAGAAATTAATTATCTGAGAAGTGTCCACAATGAGTGTGGTGCTGGGGGTGTGTGGTGGGGCTGGTGTCCATGGGTGACCATCCAGATGGCTTAGAGTGGGTAGTGCAAGAGGAGGTCATCAGCCAATGCCACTCACACTCGGTGCCCTGGCCCCCACTGCCAGGTGAACAGTTCACCTGGGATCTCAGTGGTGGGGAAGACCCCTGTCACTGCTGCCACAGCTGGCACTGCCAGTGCCAGGCCTCCTCTTTCCACTGTGCCTCCTCTGCCCAGGCCTCATGGAAGAGCTCCCCTTGAGGCTTTCAGATGTTATGAAGCACACAGGCTCCAATGATGACCCAGAGGATGTTGTCCTTGGTGACCTCGAGCCATGCAGTGAGGGTGCACTAACTTCCCTTTAGGTAGCAGAAGGTACACTTCACCAGCACACAGGTTCAGCCCAGGCACTGGCTGAAATGTGCTTGCAGGAGTCCAACTGGTCAGTGTAGGGCCACTTGAGCCAGGGGAGAAGCAGATCAGTGGGATCCTTGATGAGAAGGGGCGGGACCACTACCATATGTACCTGAAGGTCAGGCAGCCCCGGCACATAGCACCTTCTCTGCCCCAAGGCTGGCAGGGCAGAGTTCCAGAACACTCCAGCATCTTGGGTGCTGCCTACCCAGCTGACACTCACTTTGGTGAAGGCACTGCAGTGGTCAATGACAGCCTGCAGCACAATAGAGAGGAAATCCCACTGGCTGTCATAGAGGCCGTCACTGTGGGATGGGTAGTTGATGGGGATGTGGGACCAGTCCAGAGACCCAGTGCACCGTACCAAGCCCAGGGTGCAGAACCCTGCCACCACCTCCAGGGGGTTATGCACATGCAGTGTGCCCCAGCATGTTTTGGAGGGTGCTGCAGACCTTCAGGATGCCATCCCTGGTGGTCACCTTGCCCATGCCAAAGAGGTGGCTGATGTAGTGCAGATTGGCTGGTGTAGCCTGCTTGAGGAGGGTGATGACCAGACAGACAGACAGGTGAATTGTCTGCAGGGAGGGTTTGTCACATGTTGGTGGTCTTCTGCTCCAGGTGCAGTTGGAGCTGCTCAAGGAGCTCTTGGAAAGTGGCCCATGTCATCCAGAGTGACTCCAGCCACTGTTCATCTTCTCAGGTGCTCTGGATGACATGCAGACACCAGTCTTGGCTGGCATCCCACAGGCCATGGGACTAGAACCCCAGGAGCACATGGACAGCAACAATGGTGGCATCCAGGTGCACATAATTAGTGTCCCTGCTGGGGTCTGGCAGCAATATGAGGTCTGGGCAGCAGCAGTGCAGTGCCAGGAGGTCAGGGATGGCATGGTGAGCCTTCCAAGGAGGTTGCACCATGCAGGTGGGCAGCCACACCCAAAACTAATCTATGGCAGGCAGCAGCCACTGTGGCAGTGCAGCAGGGCAAGCAGTGTGTCCAGCAGGAGCATGGGACACTGGACATCACTGCAGGAGCCTGGGGGTGGAACGAACATCACGTCATGCACACAGGCTCTGGTGACAGAGCTGCAGAGGGCCGTGCCAATACGCTGCAAGCTGGTCTGGGCCAGTAAGGCAGGTAGCCAGGGAGCACAATGTGGGGCTGGCTTTTAAAGATGGCCCCCACTACAGGCATCTGTGGCCAGAGCCTCTAGCTCCCATTTGCTGCTGAAGGGGACCAGTGCACGGATGGAAGGTGCGGGAGCAGACTACTACCAGGAGGAGCACATCTGTTCCCAAATGCCTGCATGCACAGATGCCAGCCTAGGGTGGGTTTAATCCAAAGTTAATTACTGCAGAGTAAACCCATCCAGCAGCATTTGCACATGTAGATGTACCCAGGGTGTGTCTACATGTGTTTTAATGAACCGTGCATGGAAGCGTCATATAAAAAAAAAAAACATTGTATTACACTGGTAAAATACAAACCACCATATACAAAAATTCCACAGACCTAGATAAATATCTATACAGAACCAGCAATTACCCTGAACACACCAAGAAAGCTGTGATATACAGCCAAGCCCTCCGATACAACCACATTTGCACTAAGAACACCTGAGATCATCAGTTCAAAAATCTCAAAAGGACTTTTACTCAACAAGGACACTCTTCCAGAGATATAGGTCACACCTTTGAAAGAGCCACCCAGATACCACATGAAGAATTGCTGCAGTAAAGACAGAAAATCCCTATGAATCACACACCATTAGTTATGACATACCATCCTTCCATGGAATCCATACAGAACATTGTCCAACAATTTCAACCTATTCTAAAAGAAGGACCAATTCTTAATGAGATCTTTCCAAAATCAATTCTTAATGAGATCTTTCCAGAATCCCCCCCCCTACCCTTTAAACAAGCACCAAACCTCACCAACCTCATCACCAGAAGCAAACTTCCTATGGCCCAAAGCACACCGAATGGATCCAGACTATTCCGGGACAAGAAATGTAAAACCTGTTAACACATCTCCACTACTCCCACAATTACTACAGCCCACAGACAAGCCATCACCATTCCTGGATTTTAAACCTGCACCTCCAGAAATGTAATATATCTCATCCAGTGCACTAAATGCCCTGATGGAAAATACATAGGAAAAACAACAACTGCATAAGAGAATGAATGCACACTGAAAATCTATCACACATAAAATTACCCAATTACCCATGGGTTGACACTTCCCAGAAGACAGAAGCAAATTGAGTGTGGGTGGAGAAGTTTAGACCAAGGATACTTCTGTCCTGCTCTTGCCTGCTACTGCATCCAAAGGAAGCTGCAGTCTACAGCTGCAGCCAGCCACAGCTGACCACACCTGGCCAGAGCCACCAGGCCACCAGCTCCTCATTTCCAAAGCCTACCTCACACTCTCTTCTCTGACCACAGGCTTCTCTGGTCCTGAGCAGTCTGCAGCCTGCTGGCACAGATATCCAGGATGAGAGCTTGGGCCCAGCATGCCATGGTTGCTCCTAGCCACCCCCACGCAGTGCTGGCTAGGGCAGTGTGTCCAAGAGGAACATGCTGACTACTTCTTCCTCCAACCCATGCAGTACGGTGCCTGGGTGGCCACCCACAAACCCCAGCACTCAGTGCAACCCCAAGAACACATGCACACTATGGGCAGCTTACAACCAACTCCAAACATTATTTCCCTCCACAACAAAACAAACCTCTGCTTCCTCCCCCACAACCCAACAACAGACCTCTCCTTCCCACCCTCCCCAACACAAGACTCCTTCTGACTCCAATGTGCACCACCAATAAAACACCCTCAACCCATTAAACTTTGTGTCAAACTATTGTGGGGAGACAGTGGGGAGGAGGTGCCTAGTGTGTGGAGCTTGGAGGGAGGTATCTGGCACCCTGGCCTCAAGGGACACCACATTCAGTCCAGACAATGTGGTGAGACCAGCGGGCTGAAGGCTGGCCCAGGGCCCAGGGTGGACACTGTCCAGAACACTCAGTCCACTCCCACTACTTGTTTTCCATGGGGTCAGGACCAGCAGGCCACTTAGGGAACTGACCCCACAATAGACACCTCCCACTCAGGGGCTTCATGGAAGCAGGGCAAGTGGCTGGCAATGAGTGAGGCAGGGCCCTGGTTACCAGGGGGGCAGGATCTGGAGGAGGGTCTGGGGGCCCAGGCCACTGCCAACATCATTGCATCTCCTCTCACACCCACTAGGGGTCCTGAGGCATGTCCATGGGCAGCTGCTGGGGCCATCTGGATGGCCAGCACCATGTCAAGGATGCACTGGTAGTCTTTGGTGGTCTTCACTGCCCATTGCACTCAACCTGGGCCTCCACCAGCCTCTTCAGGAGGCTGAGGAACACTCTGTGATTCTTATGGTCTGCTTGGTCTATCTCCTGGGACTTGTAGCGCCAAACCTGAATCTCTTTAAGGTGCTCAAGCTGGGTCTCAGAAATGGCTACCATCTGCTCAAGGAGATCCTTCCACTCCTGGCTCAGGTGCTGATGGAGCCAGAGCCAGAGCATAAGGAGCACACCACCAAAGAGTGGCAGCATCTTTGGGCCCCATCTCCACTACTGGCAGGTGGATCTCACCCATATCCAGCAGCTGGTTGTGCAGAGCAAGAACAGAGAGGCTCAGGAATTCATTGGAGCCCTGGGCCTGCAACCCCCAAAACATACACACACACAGCCTGGGCCCCACTGGCCCATGCCCTGTCCCACATGGCCAGTGCAGTAGGAGCAGCAGCTGGAGTGGGACGTGCTGCCACCCAGGCCCAGGGCATGAGCCGCAGCCACCCCCGGCCACAGGTCCAAATTGGAGCCGGCACTGGGGATGTGGAACCAGTGCTCACCAGACAAGTGCAGCACAGACTGAGCTCCAGAGTTGGCCCCTCAACCCACCATGGCTCAGTCCAGCTGCCTGGACAAAGCATAGGATTGCAGCCGGGGTGCAACCTGGCTGTTCTGGGGCAGCCCTACTGCCAGCAGGTCCTGACCACACACCATGCCTAACTCCGCTATCTGCCGCCAGTGGATCCAGCCACTCCCAGGCCTCCAGTGCAGTCACACACACCCTGCCTTGTACCAAAAAGCCATGGCCCAGCATATTGCACATATCCAAGCCAGCTTGACTGCTGGTTTCCTCTGTGGCAAGCCACGGGCCCCTGAGCCCAGGCCCAGCTGGAACATGCATTTATCCACTTATGCTATGATAGTATAAATTTTATCATCTTCCAGGTAACTATAATAATGGCTTCTTCAATCTTTGTTTTAACTTAGTGTAGCAGGCTTTCCTTTCAGAGCTTGGGTTGAGTCCCATGCTTGAGGTCCTGCTTTTTTGATTGGTGGAGCCCATCCACCAATCAGGAGGCAGAAAGGGAAATGAAGTCATGCCCCTTTCCTGAGAGGAGGGGGAGAGGAGCTTTCCTGGACCTAATTGAAGACTGCAAACTGTCAGGTCCAGAAGAGTTCAGGGGTGGAGCACTGGAGCATATAAAAGGAGCTGTGTGCCTAGCACAAGTGAGATACGTGGGGGATAGAGAAGAGAGAAGAGTGGGGCTTAGAAGAGCTGAGGAGAGCTGCTCAGCAGTAGCCGAGAAAGAGCCCCTGAAGACTTCTATCAGTGGGGAGCAGCTGATGGCTCCAGCGATTAGGCTTTCGGTGTGCAGCATGGTACATGGCGTCCACACCCTGGGAGCTGCGTGAGGTGGCTTAGGTCCACAACCCCCAGCACGAGGCTGGGAGCTCAGTGCAGGAGGTGCTGCACGGAGGGTGAGAGACCCTGGGAGCCACTCAAGGTGGCTTGGGACTGCAGCTCAGTGCAGACGACGCTGCCCAGAGGGTCTGGGAGCAAACCAAGCCCTGGTACTGCACAAGGCTGTCTGGGCCTCCAACCCCTAGCACAAGGCGAAGCGCCCACTGCATGCAGTGGTGCATGTGGCCCTATGCCAGGCTGGCAGCAGCAGTCAGGCGACAGGAAAGCCTGGTGGGGAACAGAGCTCGACCTGGAGAATGGGAGGCAACCCTCCAGGGCTGTGGAGTACTAATTTACCCTAGAGAGAGGGCTCTAACGGGGAAGGACCCCCCAGGGTTGCAAGGGGGCACCACGTGGGCTGCTCCTGGGTGACAGCGGGGGAGCTTAGGAGTCTTTGAGGCCTCGCCCTCCTTTTCTTCCCCCCCCTCTTTCCTGTAGTGGTACCTTGGGAGTGGGGCCCCTGTCCTGGAGGGCACCCAGGTAGTCTAAGGATTTCTGGTTAAACTTGTAGACTGTGCCTTATAGTTTATGTGAATAAGTTGAAGTAATAGTGTGTATATTAATATAGTTATAAGATTGCCCGATCAATATCCTTTGTTCTGGGTTGCTCTATGGTCCATCTGTATTTTTAAATAAGTGTGTGTGTGTGTGTGTGTGTGTGTGTGTGTGTGGTATAGGGTATACTGTTTTGTAAATTTGTACATATACATATAATTTATGTCCTTACCCTTTAATGGTTTTGTTGTAATAATAAATTTGTATATGGTTAAGTAATTGATTGACTGGGCCTAACTCTATAGGGGATGGAGGTGGCCGCTGGGCTGTTGTGTCCCTCCACAGCACACCACCCTGCCAATAATTCCCTCAGTTGGAGAAGGGAGTACCAACTCATGTACACCTGGGCTACACTAGCATGTCTGAATAGTTTGTTCTTCTTCTTTCCTCCCCAACCAGCCACATTCATGCACACACACACTTCAACAAATGAAAAATGATTTTTAAGCTGTTTGTTATAATCTGATTCTCTTAATCAATGCATCACACTGAAATTTAATTAAAGTATGAATCTGAAAAAACTATTTACATGGTTTTTTCCCCAATGCTTTCATAATCATTGTTGCTTAGTTTTCAGTTTTATAATTTATAACGTATGTCAATCTGGGTGCTTCTATATGTGACACTATGTTGCCGTAGCAACTCACTATGGCGACATAGCATCCACAGATGTCTAAACAGTGGCTATTTTGCTGCATCAGCACACTCCCCCATTATAATGCACTGATACAGCAAATTAATTGCTAAAAGTAGCTATGTGCCATACATATGGCACAGTATGAGCAGTTATTGTGCTATGCTTTAGTACTTCCAAAAGCTGTAGGGCAACATGTAGACACATCCTCCAGGTCATAAAAAATGGGCACACAAACTACAAAAACACATCTGCCAGGGAACAGGGAGTGAGGCTAGCTTTTCAAGATGACTGCTGGCTTCTGACAGGTGTGACCAAAGCCTCAATCTGTCCCCATTTGGCAGCAGAAGCCCATTGCAGGGCCACAGGAAGTGACAGTAGTATTCTCATGGGAATAGGAAATCTGTTTCCACATCTCTGCATGTGTAGACACCTGCATGGGAGCATTTACTTGAAAGTAGTTTACTCCCAAATAAATTGATCTCAGATTGAATGCATGTGTAGATGGAAGCCCTATTTTGTAGGAAGGTATCAGGAAATTAAATGAGATATAAACTGTGTATTGCTCAGGGTAAAAAGCATCAAACCTACAATGGAAATGTGAGAAGCTGAAGGGATTGACATCTAACTGAACATGTGAGGTTAAGAATATTAACCAATGTAGCACAGTATTAAAAGTTTGCCTGTATTCCATATCCAAAGCAGCCTATTTTAGTTGCTTATTCATCTAGGTTTTCCATACATCTGAGGTTTCCCTGACTCTTTTTGGGTCCTTTCATCTTCATCTGGGTGGGTTTTTTTAATATCAACAAATGTCTGGATTTTGTTCTGCTCAGCATCAAAGATTTTTTTTCCAGCACTTCCCGGCTTGCCCCAGCACAGAGCTGTTTGGGGCTGTTGGAGGGGTGGGGAATTGGAGGCAAGGGTATCATGTGGGTCTGTATGTGCACCCCGGCAGCTGCAGTCAGGTAAGTCTATGGGGAGGGGGTCTGGAGGGCCAGGGCTGGGGATTGTCGGGGAGGGGGGATGTGTGTATGTGCACTGTCTAGGTGCTAGGGCTGCAGCAGGCTGGGCAGGTGGGGGAGGTACCTGGTGGTCCAAAGGGAGAAGGGGGCAGGGGCAGTTCTTTGGGGGCAGAGCTATGTGGGCAGCAGGGCTGGGTGGAAAGGGGCCACAGGTCAGGAGTGAGAGACACCAGCAGGGCTGGGGTGGGGGCTGTGGCTTGGGAGTGAGGGGCAGTGGGGGAGCAGGGGCTGTGGGTTGGGAGCACAGGGCACAAGCAGTGTCAGGGAGCTGCAGGTCAAGAATGAGTGGTATCAGCAGGGACAGGGGAGCTGTGGGTTGGGACTGGGGGTGCCAGCATGGTCTGTGGGGCAGGGTACTGTGGGCCAGAAGTGAGAAGCAGCTCAGGGCTGGCAGGGAGGCTGTGTCTTGAGAGTGAGGGGCAGGGGCAGAGCACAGACATATCACTGCCCCACCCCACCTCCACTCCTCCTGCCCATTACCTCTCCTGTGACGTGTGCTCTTTTCTGAAACTGGAAATATGGTAACCCTGATTCACCAATTCTTTGCAACTGAGAAGCTTCAAAATGCTTCTGGGAACTCATTATCCAGGGAAATGACATGATACCTCTACATGAATGTTATAAGTTACTTATGTTGTAACTGCACAGGCAAAAGAGACAGGCGGCTTTTCCCAAAATCAAGGACAGAAACAGGTTCTTTGATAGTTTCTTTTAGAAGCAGGAAAGGTCTCTGAGACTTTCTGAGCAGGGAAAGATGCAGATGTGAAAGGATTCCTCAATTCTGATTTCACAACCCCACCTCTCCACTTTACTCATTTACTCCTCTCGCATTTTGACAGAGGGGAAAAGATATCTGAACTCAAGGCTTGTAAACATGGGTGGTTAGGTAAAATTAACAAACTGTAACATCTGCAGTGGAGTGAGAATTTGATCTTGAAGTGAACAACCTTTGTCATTCTGTGAGTGCTTACTGCTGATCTGACTGGAATGCTTCACTACCAAGGCACCTGGAAGCTGTGATGGTATAAAATGTATCATCTTCCAGGTAACTATAATAATGGCTTCTTCAATCTTTCTTTTAACCTAGCATGTCTGAATATTTTTTTTTCTTCTTCTCTCCCCAACCAGCCACATTCCTGTATGCATAGCTCAACAAATGGAAAATGATTTTTAAGGCCTTTGGTATAATCTGGTTCTCTCAGTCAATCAATCAATCACATGGGAATTAACTGAATTAAAGTATGACTCTGAAAAAACTATTTCCATACATTTCCCCCATCCTTTAATAGTCACTGTTGTTTATTTTTTAGTATTCTGACTTACAATATATGTCAAGCCAAGTCATAAAAATGGGCATATAAACTATATATAGTTAAAATATATATAATCTACACAGGTACGAGGATGGATAGGCAGACAGACAGGCATGTGTGTATATATATATATATATATATATATATATATATATCTCCTGACTATATATATATAAAGTCAGAAGATATAGATATATATAAACTTACCTGTCTGTCTGCCTATCCATCTGTACATCCTCATACTTGTAGGGTAAGCCATTTGTCAGATACCTTGCATTTTACTGGTTATTCCAAATAGCCATATAACCAATGTAACTATCCAAACAAATGGTAGTTTATCACTGCTTTCCCTTCCTAGAAGAGCACAAAAAAAAATAAAAAGTCATACTGGAGAAATGCAGAACTAATTCAGAGTTCATCTTTGCAATGTGGGCCACTTTAAATGAGGAATTTGTCAGACTGATGTAACCTAAACAGTTGTCCTCACACCCAGGCACAGATTAAAGCTGTGGCTAGAGCGAAGCTGAGCAGCTAGACACCTCTCCCACTTCTCCTAGGGTCAGCAGTCAGGGGCAGGTCCCTCAGCTATGGACGAAGGGCCATAGTGCAATAGTGCAGATGTGGCACCATAGGATGATGCTAGGGTCAGTATACAAACAGATCTGCAGAGCCTCATACATCAAATGACACCCCCCTCCCCTGCTGATGAAAATGTTCTTTTCACTTCCCCAGCTGGAACAATTTCTACACCTTCCATATACCTGAATGCATAAAAGAGGTCAAGGGATATTCCTGCTCTCCTTCTATGCCTCACCAAAAACTTCTATATTGCCCTACTGGTATCACAGGACTTTCAATATGCACTCATTTTTGTTGAAAAGCAGAGCTATAGCAATAATGGAAATTCTAGAAAGTTAAATAAATAGAATCGTGTTTTTTCTACTAAAAAAGAAGTTGTAATTACCATTATTGTTGTTGTTTAATGTCATAAATATTACTTGGCGAATCTAAGCACGTTCTCCCTAAATTCAGCTTTAAACTTATTCTTAACGCTTCTATAAAATAAGTGATAAATTGTTTCATGTCCAAATATATAAGTAAAAAGACAAAATGTTTGATTGTTTTAACAAAGTCCAAATGCACAATTAATTTTATTAATTTTATTTATTTATGTATTTATGTATGCATTTGCTTATTTCAGCAAACACTTTACCAGAATTTACACCAATTCATTAAATGTTTTGGTGTTCTTGAATCTGTTGCAGTGATGTAGCAATAACTTTACTCCATTCTTTCTGGTGGCTGTGGACATGACATTTTCATACATAAAATTAAATAGGATTCATCATCAGACGCCCTTAAGAATTTTTAATTGAAATTGTACTAATAAAATATAAGAAATGCAGTGAATTCTGAAAGTACCATTCCAATTCATTGAGTCTATATTTTTCCTTCATTTAAAAACATAAAGTTAAACTTACCATTGTTATAGAATCTAAAGCAAGCTAATCAATACAAAAATCCTCCTTTTGTAATAATGATCTCAGTATTTTCCTCATCATTGCTGAATAGCTGCTTACTGTTCATTTCTGTATTTTATGTCTTGGCAGGTGAATTAGCATCTTGCTGAATACTGATTATATGCACTGACCACATGGAACCTGCCCATAATGTGTCTGAATTTGTTTTACTGGGACTTACTCAGAATCAGGAGTCAGAACAAATCTGTTTTGTGCTGTTTTCATTGTTCTATGCAGTTACTGTAGTAGGAAACCTCCTCATCATTATCACTATCAAGAGCAGCAAAAGTCTGATTTCCCCCATGTATTTCTTTCTAAGCTACCTTTCTTTTGTGGACATCTGCTACTCTACTGTAATAGCTCCCAAATTGATTGGAGACTTCCTAGTTGAGAGGAAAACCATCTCATTCGCTGCTTGTATGACACAACTATTCTTCGGTCATTTCCTTGGTGGTACTGAGATGTTCCTCCTCACAGTGATGGCTTACGATCGGTACATTGCTATCTGCAAGCCGCTTCATTACATGACAATCATGACTGGGCGTGTGTGTGGCTGGATGGTGTTGGGTTCCTGGACAGGCGGGTTTCTGCATTCCATTGTACAGACTCTCCTGACCACTCAGCTCCCATTCTGTGGGCCTAATGAGATTGATCACTATCTCTGTGATGTGCAGCCTTTGCTGAAACTGGCTTGTACTGACACCTACGTTATTGGCCTCATGGTTGTTGCTAATACGGGGATGCTTTCCTTGACCTGTTTTGTTGTGTTAGTTACATCATATTTTGTCATCTTAGTCTCTTTGAGAAGGCGTACTACTGAAGGGCGCCTCAAAGCTCTCTCCACTTGTGCCTCGCACATCACTGTAGTGGTTTTATATTTTGGGCCATGTATCTTCATGTACTTACGACCATCAATAACCTTTCCAGAGGATAAGACTGTCTGTGTGTTCTACACTGTCTTCACCCCTATGCTGAATCCACTAATTTATACACTGAGAAATGAAGAGGTGAAAAATGCCATGAGAAAAATGTGGATCCAAAAAGTTGACTTAGACGATAAATGAAAATTGTTAGGTTTCAGAATAGGTCTTTTAGAAACTGGGTAAACTAGTTTTCACCAATATTTTAAAGAAAAGAGATGTTCATGTTCCTGGCTATTAGTTTTTCAGTGAATGTCACAAACATTTGTATGAATACTGCTGCTGTGCACCTCTTTTAATAGGAATGCTTGCCATATTTAAATCTATGTGAAAATTAACACTTCTGTATGTTTTGTTCACTTAATTTGATTAATTTACTATCATAATTATTAGCATCATTATTACAATGGAGTACAGTGAGGGTAGGACTTTTTTCTTCCCTGGCTACCTAAGAATACCATTTAGTCATCCACGTAGTTGTTTATGTGCCAGAAATGACACTTATGAACAGACTGATATTCTACTGCTGGACTTGCAGCCCTGGCTATTCTACAGTCCAGCAAAGCACTCTTATTGCTATGTCATAGGTCAGTTGTTTCAGAAGCACTTTTCTAACACTTAATAACACTAACATAGCTATTTAATGAGAAATCCAGTCCACTGTCACGTCTCTCTTTCTCATCCACCTCCCTCTCCCCTTCCCCCCCACACATGCATGTGTGTGTTAGTGCTCTAGAATATGAGAAATCTAAGCAGATCAGGAGTCAGACCCTGTGAATAAGTGATTTCTCAACTGGTTGTCCAAATTAAAAGAAATATATATCAACTCTGGGCACTGTAAAATGAGATCATTTTGGAATTTTAAAAACATGAAAGCAACATATTTAATCTTGAGCAAAATATTTTATTCAACATGGAAAAAAATGTGTTTAGATTTTTTTTCGACATTATTTTAAAAAAATGACCCCCCCGCCCGCCCCCGCCCACAAAGGTCTAAATTCCTATAACAGAAAATATAGTATTTCTCCTTTATTTTATAGTTAAGTGTAGTTAGTACACACCTTGACTCTGGAAAATTAGGTGCAAATTTGCTGCCTGAATAAGAGCAAGGGTATTTACAAGCTCTTTGGACTTCCAGGGAAGAAGGGAGCTATGGTATATTCTGGACTGATGGCCTTCATGTCTCTCTTATTGAAACTGCTCCAGTTTTTCTAAAATACTTCACTGTTCACATATATGGGTGGGGGAACCCAATTGTCCTGTCACCTAGGTAAGGGCACAGACCTCTGCATTTTGGGGTCATTTTCATTCTTTTATTTTAGTTCACTTTCAAAAGCTTTCATGAAATCTCTGTGGTAGCTTCAGGATCGATGAACAGAAACCCATCCTAGAAGACCCATTAGCTTGATTGGGCAGTCTCCTGAGGAATACAGGGCTTTGTTTCAGTGCTCTGCTTTGAATCAAGTAGAAATGGCATTTGATCACATCTCAGTGTCTTTAAATGACTAGTGTGCTACAGGACTCTTCCAAGATACCTTTCTCAATGGTTAAATCTATAATCATTAAGTTCTAAAATGGTTTTGACACCATATTGGTAGTAGATCAGGGATGACCAAGAACATTTTTTTCCATAAGTAGTTTAGTCTCTAAAAAAGTTTTGCTCAGCTCTACCCACTGAGCTCTTCCATGAACACCCTGATAACATTTTCAGCACCTGCCATGGAACTAAGCTTATTTTCATTCTAGTACTTGTGTCTCCCTGTGAAGACTGAGAAGATTAGTCCAAGAAGTGTGCTAGCTTAGCGTGGTCTGGTTGTTGAGGTGGAGGTATGTCCCATAGGAGCATGACTGAGATATCTAAATTATGTTAATGATCTAGGTACAAAACTTGATGTTGTCACTAGATAGTCTTGAATTAGTAGAAAAGAGAAGCCTACCTTTTTGGCTTTACCCTTCCTAAGTTTTCTCCATTTTGGAACTTGCATGGAAGCATGAGGAATCATCATGACACAGAGCCTGTAGCACTGCATAACACATGATTATGTGATGATATTGTGACATTGCAACAGCTTGATGAAGCACTATCACCTATTAACCAGACATATACAATATATCAACAGTCTCCACTCAGACTATTTCTCTTCCTATTCCCACCTGAAATTTAGAAAATTGTAAGCCATCAAAAACATGTGGCTGCAGGTGTTTAGTAAAGGATCTGGGCTACCCCATGGTTCCACTCCTCATCACTACGTGGCTGGGTGTAGAGTGTGCAGTAACTGTCACTATGAAAAGACATGAAGTCACTTCCTGCATCCCAGAAGTAGAGGGCAGTACAGGAGGGACTAAATCACTTATCTTCCTTGAAGCTATTCCTGGTTCAGTCTGGATGTGCACCACTCCTTATTCATGGGAACTTGCAACATTTCAATTTAGTCCTTAATCTTGCATTCCTTTCCTTTTCGTATTTTTCGAACACTTTTTCTTCCTCTTCCTTATTGATGCTTGTTCCTTGCTGTTCCTGCTCCCTATCTACTATTCAACCCTGCTTGCTATTCTTGTGGCCCTACATCATTTCCTTTCATCCTCTAATATTAGATTTTGTCCTGTGCAAGAAAACCCCCCTGCCTCAAGTCTTAGCTCTTTTGTGACCCAAGTTCACAACCTGGAGTTCTGTCCTTGACTGATTTTAATTGGGTTACAGTCAGGCCTCAGTGAATCAGTTGTCTTTGTAACTCCTATGATCTCTTGCTGTCAAGTAACTCCCACTGAAGTGGCTCATGGGAAATGATGCTAAACAAGAAATTTGCTGCAGGTAGTATCTTGCTTTGTTCTCCATGTCAGCATTGGTTTTTAACTTTTAATTTCCTAGGAACATGAGAATTGTATGATATTCTCACAAACAATGCAGTGCCCTTGAGCCATGAGTGGGGACTAGTGCCTAGTGGTAGCCCCTGTACTTTGCTAAGACTGCAAATGCTATTGCATAGAAGGTACCTCTATGAGCATTTGCATGGGACTTCTTTCTGGCTACTAAATCTTGTACTAAAAAACCAGGGATCCCTAGATGGAACTGCAATGCATACATATATTTTCAGTGGAGCAAGCACAAACAGGTACCTGCAATGCATATTGACTGATCAGTGGAGTCAAATGACTTCTTGTCTTGTTTTGAACATAGTCCCTGAGAGCCACAAATGCCTACAATATCTCTCAATCTGTTAAGCACTGTGTGCAATAAATCACAGGAAATAAAGAAAACAAAGACCAGTCTCCATGAAATCTTTATCAGTAGTGGGCAAACAACGGTTTCTTTATTATCTAAATAAAGTGGTGAGAATCACCATGTTCACTGTTGGACCTATACACCTCTTCATTGTTATCATGTGCTTCCTTCCCTTCTCATTGTTTTTATGGTTGTCCCCCTTTGTTTACTGTCTAAATATTAGGTTGTGAGCTCTCATGTGCAGGGACTGTCTTGTTATTTGTTTATTTGTTTGTTTATTCATTTTAACATAATGGGGTCCTGGTCCAAGACTAGGAGTCAAGTATTACATAACAATAATTGAATTTGTGATACTGGGATGGCCAGCCTGAGAGATGTGTGCTACAAATGTGTTACGTCTAATGTTGCTATTATGGGTCTTGTACCAAGTATGGAGACTAGGACATGGTTGTCTTAACTATAAGCAAATGTATTAAACTCTAACAGTTACAATTCTAAATCAAAAGCAAAATAACTACAGCAGTTACAATACTATTATTCTAGTTAGCCAAAAGCAATACATCATGCTCACCACTCAAAATATAATGAATGTGATATCACTGGTTGATCAGGCTGTGAGGTCTTGTCTGGGCCTCCTGCATCCTATGTCTGAGTTCTGCACAGGGTACAATCTTGGATTGGTGTTTGGATAGTATTCAGTACGGCTGTGCGAGTCGTCAGCGATCCAATCCGGTTTTGGATCTGGATGCTTTGGATGGCCATGATCCGATCTGGAGCTCTGGACTGGGTTTCCATCTCAATCCAGCCGAAGCAGCTCTGAAGCTTCAGAGCCGCCTTGGTGATCCGACCATAGGGTATAATGGGGGATCAATGGAAGAGCTATAACTTTGTTATTTTTTGTATGATTTGGATGAAACTTGTAAGGATGATAGCTTTGCCTAGGAGCATAAAGCCTACCAAGTTTCAAGAAAATTGGTGCAGGAGTTTGGGGGAAACTGTACCCCAAATTCTTGAAAGTCAAATTCATGTCACGGCGGTGTATTACACCACAGGGGGCTAACAGCTGCAGGAATGGTAGCTCTTACTGAGGCCACAAAGCCTGCCAAGTTTCAAGAAGATCAGTGCAGGCGTTGGGGGGAACTGAACCCCAAATGCTTAAAAGCAAAGCTCCTGTCACATCTATGTTACAACACAGGGGGCTGAAACCTGCTGGGCCGGTGGCTCTTACCAAGGCCACAATGCCTGCCAAGTTTCAAGAAGATTCATGCAGGGGTTGGGGGGGAACTGCACCCCAAGCTGCTGACAGGTAAAACTTGTGACACAAATGACCCTGTGTGCGTTAAGGCGCAGCAGGCTGAAAACTGCAGGGGTGGTAGCTCTTACTGAGGCCACAATGCCTGCCAGCTATGTGTCCTAGAGCAGGCCTGAGTGAGTGCTAGGCCCTGCCAGGCCACAAAGCCTGCCAGCTGTGTGTGTCTCACTGGGGGAGTCTGTCGTTTGGGGCCCTGCACCCCAAGCTGCTGACAGGCAAAACACGTCATGTGGGTGGGTGACACTGTGTGTGTGTTAAGGTGCGCCCTTCCTGGTGCTGGGGCCTCTGCACAACATGTCAGTGTGCCCCACTGAGACCTCCTGCTCCCCTACAGCCTCATGCCCGGTCCTCTGCTTTACATGACAACAGGTACAATAACTTAGCAGGCTCAACACCAGTAGCATCAGCAGCAGCATCAAAAGTACCCAAACTGAAATGTCACAGAGCCTGTAATTTTATAAAGGAATTGACAGCAAGAAGTAAAGATGTTGTGTTGTGTTGTGTTGTGTTGTGTTGGACATATGATGTTATTAGAGTTGGAGTACTACGTCCAGTATTGGGCGCCGCACTTCAAAAGGGATGTGGCCAGCCTGGAGAGGGTTCAGAGGAGGGGCACCCGGTTTG
>NW_005842683.1:564891-566264 GCF_000455745.1 Alligator sinensis | reverse complement strand
CCCCAGCATTCATCCCTGCCTGTGGCAGGGGGTCAGGCTACATGATCTGTTCAGGTCCCTCCTGACCCTAGCTACTATGAAACTATGAAACTATTCATGGTGTGTGTTGGCTTAGCTTGTGTTTTAAAGTCTTTGTGTGTATTATGAAAAAAAAAAGGAGTATTTAAAAAAATGTAAGGTGGGGGAGTCCATGAGTTTCTGTACCTACTACCTAGGAGGCTGATGAAGTGCAGTTCATAGGCCCAGCTCTGAAAAGTGGTTTGCATTGTAATTTGTTCCCTCTCAGGATCAGCCTGAGAGACTGGAGGCAGAGTGTTTTTTTGGTGAGGAATGTGCCCCCTACAATGCAAACCACTTTTCAGAGCTGGGCCTATGAACTGCACTTCATCAGCCTCCTAGGTAGTAGGTACAGAAACTCATGGACTCAATCTACACAGTGGAGTTCTGGCACACTGCGACCTGCCAGACATCTGACACCCCAGGCACCTCTGCACTTTTACCTGAGCTGCTACATCCCCCTTACCCCTCTGCCCCCAACCCCAGCCTGTCCCTCACCCCATGATGCCTCCATTTCCATTTTCACTGACTGGCTTTCTTGCCTGCATTGTGCGCCAGGCCAGCCTCTGGCTTCTTTACTATTCCTTCCATCCAGGACGAACTTCATGTACTTCCTCAGCCTGACAAAGTGGTTTTCAACCCTAAAGCTTCCAAAGATACATTTTTTTTAAGTACTCCTTTATTTTCATAATACACATATAGACATAAAAACACAAGATAGGCCTCACACACCATCAATAATATCATATGTCCAACACAACACATCTTTACTTCTGTGGTGGGCAAGTTTGTTATTAACCTGAAATAAAATAGTTTTCTGATAGCATACTGTTAGGTTAACAATAATTTAGATTATTGAGAAGTATTAGATTTGCAGCTGAATATAAGGCATGACCTGTGGCCTGGCAATGCTACTGACCACAAGGCAGAATTATAGCTAAGCCAGCCATTAGCTTATGTTAAGTAATCATTTTAACTGTGTTAACCATTTTCTGAGTAAAATGCAGCAAGTAAATCTGTGTCTGTGTGCTGTAAAACCAGATACAGCAAGGAACAAGATAAGACAAAGAAGCCATTGTTCTAAGTACAATGATCGTGTCCTTAAGAAATATCTACTACTGTGCAAGTTTTTGCTAACGTATTATAATGTTACTGTTACTTAACTTTAAGCTTTTAGGAAGTGCTAGTTCAGCTTAATAGAAATATGCTGTTATGAAAATTTGTAAAGCACCGCCCAAGTATTGCTTTTGTTAACCCTGTAGTCTTGCCTTATTGTAAAAAGTATAAAAGAACGCCCCACCCTTTGGGGGGGGGGG
>NW_005842683.1:541832-564858 GCF_000455745.1 Alligator sinensis | reverse complement strand
GCTCGAGCAAATAAACTGCAGTAAAGCCTTTCCTCATTTTTCCTAGTTCCTATGCAGCTAGACAATGGACTCCAGGGAGTTTTCTCCCATGACACTTCTTGCTGTCAATTCCTTTATAAAACGACAGGCTCTGTGAAAGTTTGGTTTGGGTACCATTGATGCTGCTGCTGATGCTACTGCTGTTGAGCCAGCTAAGTTATTGTACCTGTTGTCACATAAAGTAGAGGACTGGGCGTGAGGCTGTAGGGGAGGAGCAGGCCTCAGTGGGGCACACTGCTGTGTTGTGCAGAGGCCCCAGCACCAGAAAGGGCACACCTTAACACACACACAATTGCACCCACCCACATGACGAGTTTTGCCTGCCAGCAGCTTGTGGTGCAGGGCCTCGGGCGACATTCTCCCCCAACAAGCAAGCTGGCATGCTTCATGGCCTGGCAGGGCCCAGCACTCAGGCCTGCACTATATTTAACCCCCCTGTGCCCCAGGACAGACGCTGTCGCCCAAGCACCCACCCACATGACGAGTTCTGGCTGTCAGCAGCTTGAGGTGCAGTTCCCCCCAAACCTCTGCACTGATCTTCTTGAAACTTGGCAGGCTTTGTGGCCTCACCAGTGGCTACTACTCCTACAGTTTTCACCCCCCTGTGTTGTAATACATAGACGTGATAGGAGTTTTGCTTTCAAGGATTTGGGGTGCAGTTCCCCCCAAACCCCTGCACTGATCTTGAAACTTGGCAGGCTTCATGATCTCTGAAGAGGCTACTACCCCTGTAAGCTGCAGCCAAATCAGAGCTAAAATAACAAAGTTACAGATTTTTCATTCACCCCCCATTATAACCTATAGCTGTATCTCCGAGGTGGCTCCGAAGCTTCAGCGCCGTTTTGGCCAGATCGAAGCGGCAAACCAATCCGGAGCTCCAGATCGGATCGTGGCCATCTGAAGTGGCCAGATCCGAGGCTGGATCAGATTGCTGCCAACTTTCACAGGCCTACTAAAAAGCATGACAAAAGCATATTTAGTACCTACCCAACAGTTCTGAATGAAGCAGAAGATACAGAAGCTATGCTCACTTTTACTGAAGAACATGGCCTCCTGTTGGAGCTGGGCCATTGTGCAACCAACAGTGTAACTCATGGTGCAATTCTATACATGCATTTACTCCAGCCTAGATTTACTGTGCAGTAATCTACTGCACAGTGGGTGCTTCTACATGAGATGTTTAACTTCACATTAGCATAGTTCACTGTGAAGCAAGCATGTGCATCTACACATGCACATGCTTACTTCACAGTTAATGTCCTCAATATTGAGTAAATTTGTTACCTGTAAACACAGTTAGAAAATTTACTCAGCATTAGTAATGATAGTATAGTGCTAGTATAGATGCCTGAGCAGGATCAAAATCTGCTCCCAGTCAGCCATCCACTAGGGGGCAGGAGATTGCTCCCCATCCCTGGGAGCTGCCAGCTGCTGGGATGGGCTCCACCAGAGGAAACAGGGCAGGGACTATGTCCCCCTGCACTGGCAACAGGGACCTCTAAGCCCCCCACTCTAAAATCACAACTGGAGAGTGGGGGCTGCAAGATACTTATATGCCAGCCCCTGCTACACCATCATGTTTGGGAAGTGAGGGATGGGAGACCCTTATTTCCCAGGACCATCTCCATGACCATGGAGCTGCTGCTGGGAGGTGCTTATCTCCCAGCCTGAGCTCCATGGTCAGGGGCTCAGGGTAGGAGATAAGGGTCTCCCAAACTTAGCTCTATAACCGTGGAGCTCAGGCTGGTAGATAAGCATCTTCCAGCAGTGGCCCCATGGGCATGGAGGCACTGCTGAGAGATAAAAGCCCCTCAGCGCAAGCCCCCAGCGACAGAGCTTAGACTCAGAGATAAGCATCTCCCACAAGTGGTTGTGAAGCAGATGCTGGGAGCTTTGTGCTGGAGGAGGCTCAGGAGCTGCAAGTGTGGAGCTGGGAGGGGAACAAACTCACAAAGTTGGGCAAGGAACAAGTTCCCCAGCCCCAACTTGCATGCCTAGGTGGGGACAATGTCCTCCTGCCCCAGCAGGAGGGAGCTTTCTGCTCCGGCTCCCAGATCATGATTGCAGGGCGACGGCTGGGAGCAAGCTTCCCAGCCACCACTCCACAATTGCAATTGCAATAACGGAGCAGGGGTTGAGAGCTCCTTGCATATGGACAGTTCCCCACCCAGCCTGCAATTGGCTCAGACCTGCCCCTGACCAGGACAGTTCCCAGCCAGCCCCAGGCTGTTCAGGGAGGTATGTGCAGCCAGGAGATGGCTGGGGACTGGTGGGGCTGCATGGGGTGGGCAGCAAAGAGATCCCAGCATGGATCTCTTCTCCCTGCAGAGCCAGGTTACATGGCAGGACAGTGTTGGTCCCTGTTGTGTGACCTGGCTCTGCTGGGAGCAGAGATCTGGGGCAGCATGGAGTGGGCAATGGCAGCGAGGAAACCACCAGTGTGCATCTCTGCTCCCTGTGGAGCTGAGTCATGTGGCAGGGACCAGCTGGCTTGCTCACCACTCTGCACTGCTTCCCTGCCTTGTGACCTGGTATGACAGGAATCAGAGATCCGCATGAGGGTCTCCTCACCTGCATGGAGGGCAGTGGCCCTCCCCCAAATTAGCTACCCATGGCCCCTTCCTGCTCTCTGCTTGGGCCCTGCAGCCCCTGGCCCCAAGCTTCACCCGGCTGGGTGGGGCTGTACGAAGCTTGCCTTGCAGCCCATTTGAAACAGATTTGGAGGAGACTCAGCAGAACCAAATCTCCAAAACAGATTCAGCTGAAATGAAACAGGGGTGGGCAGATGAGAACAGGATGGGTTTCAACACTGACAAGTGCAAGGTACTGCACCTGGGGGGGAAGAACCAACAGTATACCTACCGGCCGGGGAACTCCCTTCTTGTAAGCACAGAGGCAGAAAAGGATCTTGGAGTCATTATTGATGCCAAAATGAACATGGGCTGACAGTGTGGGGACGCAATCAGGAAGGCCAACCGTATTTTGTCATGCATCCACAGATACATCTCAAGCAGGTCCAAGGAGGTGATCCTCCCCCTCTATGTGACACTGGTCAGGCCAAAGTTGGAGTACTGCATCCAGTTCTGGGCGTCGCACTTCAGGAGGGATGTGGAAAACTTGCAGCGTGTACAGAGGAGGGCCACCTGCATGATCAGGAGTCAGCAGGGCAGGTCCTACGAGTAGAGGCTAAGGGACCTGAACCTGTTCAGCCTCCACAAGAGAAGGCTGAGGGGGGATCTAGTGGCCTGTTACAAACTACGCAGAGGGGACCAGCAGGCATTGGTGGGGGGGGTGTCCCTGTTCCCCCAAGCACTACCAGGAGTGACTAGAAATAACGGTCACAAGCTGGCAGAGGGTAGATTTAGGCTAGATATCAGGAGGTGCTACTTCACTGTCAGGGTGGCTAGGATCTGGAACCAACTTCCAAGGGAAGTGGTGCTCGCTCCTACCCTGGGGGTCTTTAAGAGGAGGTTAGACGAACACCTTGCCGGGGTCGTTTGACCCCAGTACTCTTTCCTGCCATGGCAGGGGTCGGACTGGATGATCTGCTCAGGTCCCTTCCAACCCTGCCAACTATGAAACTATGAAACAGGACAGTGATCTGAAACATCAAAACAAATCACTGTCCTCCGAAATGGCTGAATCTGAAACCAAATTGAAACACAGCCATTTCAAACAGTGCTACTAAATAGAAGATTATAACAGTTCTGGTTACAACTGTGGTCCAAGCAAGGTTGTGAGGTAAGGTATTTATGAACAAGAGACTGCCAAATGTGTTGAGTATGATCCACTGATAAACCCTGGACTTGCAGCAGGAGTCACACAGCCAGGAGACAAGTCAAGATCAGGATGCAGTCTCATGCAGCCAGAAGCTGAGTTACAAGGTCTGGAGCCCAAGGCCAGGGCCAATAAGGCCAGAAGCCAAGAGTCAGAAGCAAGTGTCTTGCAGCAAGGCAGTTATCATTCTAAAGTTAATCTGCTGAATGGCCTGCAATCCATTGCTCCTAGTAGACTTAATCCAGTTTAATACCTTTTTTATACAAGATGTCCAATAATGGGCATACACTACTGAGGGAATAAAAGTTCTAGGTTCAGATCCCAGATATCCTGAGACACAACATTTTTCAAACCCTTATTAAGTA
Source organism: Alligator sinensis (assembly GCF_000455745.1). Lineage (NCBI taxonomy): Eukaryota > Metazoa > Chordata > Crocodylia > Alligatoridae > Alligator > Alligator sinensis. The sequence goes on along the minus strand of NW_005842683.1, from coordinate 560,677 downwards.
GGTAGGTGACAGGACAATGGGTTAAATCTGAACAAGTGATTGCCATTTGGATGACCTCAAATTTGTAGGTCCATCTCTGGGTGAGATCATGGAGGCATTTGCATCTACTTTAAAAGGAGAAACTGTAACAAGCTAAAGGGGACTGAAGCTGAAAGCAACACTGAAAGTTTACCTAAACTCATGCCTAAAGTAAGCTAGATCAGCTGATTTTTAATTAACAATTTCCAACTGAGAAGCCTTTAATTCCTCTGGGAAGCTCATCATTGGGGGGTTGATGTGCTACCATTATAGGATGTTCTCTTATGCATTCATTCTCTCAGTGAAGGGAGAAAACAGCTTTCTCAAAGTCCCTTTTGTAACCTAGACTCTAGAAAGAGAAGTTTGGATGTAAAGTCTTAGATAAGATTCTGTTCAAGACGCAGATGCATCCTCTGAGGAGGAGGGAGACTTTGTCTGAAAAGATTCAAGAGTTCTGACATCAAAATACATCTCTAATTTACTAACATGGTTCTTACTTACAGCAAGGATGATATGAATAGTAGGTTTATGAACAATGGGCTTTAGATTAAATTTAGAAACAATAAATAGTACAATGTATATTGCCAGTGGGGTAGGAGAGAAGAAGTGCGGGGAGTCATATACAAAATCATCCTCATCGTTTTTTGGGTACTTAATACTGTTCAGACCTGAGTGTCCTACTGACAGAGGGAGGATTAAGAAGTCAAGTCCATCATCTCCAGGCAAGTATTGGAAACTAAGAATGAATGAAATTAAAAGATTTTTTTCAGCCTGCCTTAGTACTTCATGGGTTTTTTTTCCTCTCTCCCACATGCACACATGTCAAATAAAATACTTTTTTTCTTTATTTAAGGATTTCAGGTCATTCTAAGTCTGCCTGTGGTTCAGAATTTAATTGAGTATGATGAAATCTTCTAAAGCAAATTTATACATCTCCCTTTAATACAGTTTGTATAATTAATAATTTGCTAAGTCACCTTGTATTTACTTTCAACAGTTAGGGACTATCCTTTATAACGAGTTATATGTTAGGTCCTATCTGTTCTTGTTTTTTATTATTGTTGTAGTAGTAGTTATTATTATGTACTTTGTCTTAGCCTAAGACCATACTGCACAACATCAGAAAGATAAAAATAAGTATTAGTAACCATGCCACTTGAAAAATGAATATATATATATATATATAAAACAGCAGAAACTCCCTATACCTGAAGAGGGGTGACTGTGGCCGAAACCTTGCCAATAACTTTTTTCCCACCTACTCAGTGTAATAAAAGATATCACATCTACTCAAAGATCCTTGCTAGCAAATCAACTGCACAATATGAAAAATGACAGCTCTAATTTTTTTAGCATTCTACTGTCTGAAGCAGTTTTCTGTCACACAAATAGATAGTGCTTATATGAAGAAGCAAAAGGAAATTCAAATTTTCTATGGAAAAAAAATCCATTTTTAGTTGCTTGTAAATACTGTTCATCCTGTGTTTAACTATGGGTTTTACATTCTTGCCTAGGATTCCAGCAAGAAGAAGCTCAAGTAATGGAGAAAATAAAGCATTTGAAATAGGCAAGTGAACTTTCCTATTTTGCCTTGCTAAACTGTATCTAGATATATAAGCTGGAAGGCACTGTTAATTAATTTCCAGAATACCTGCCAATAGTTAATATTAACAAAAAATAAAAGAGTTTAAATCAAAATACTACAATCTATAAAATATCCCTAAAAAGAGAGTAACTGTACTTTAGTTGATGACTAACGAGGTGCAATCAGGGAGGCAGAAGATTCCCCTTCAAATTACTTTTGTGTTCTTATTTTTGTGTCACAACAGGTGAAATAATCCTTTGTCATTCAGCATTCATTTTCCCTGCTAATACATGGAGGCTACACAGAATGTGACAGAATTCATCTTATTGGGACTCTCACAGAATCAGGTGTTAGAACGATTCTTTTTTGTTCTGTTTTTACTTATCTACATTGTGAACATACTCGGAAACTTTCTTATCATTGTCACTATCAAAAACAGTGAAAGTCTGAAGTCCCCCATGTATTTCTTCCTGAGCTACCTGTCTTTTGTAGACATGTGCCTTTCCTCCTCCACAGCCCCCAAACTGATGGCAGACCTCCTGACAGAGAAGAAAACAATCTCCTTCACTGGTTGCATGGCACAGCTGTTCTTCTCCCATTTCTTTGGTGGTACAGAGATGTTCCTTCTCACAGTTATGGCATACGACCGTTACATTGCTATCTGCAAACCTCTCCATTACACAACTATCATGACTAGACGTGTGTGTGGCTGGCTGGTTATAGCTTCCTCAGTGGGAAGCTTTCTACATTCCATTGTACAGACTCTTCTGACAAGTCAGCTCTCCTTCTGTGGGCCCAATGAGATTGATCACTTTGGCTGTGATGTGTACCCTTTGATGCAACTGGCATGTAGTGACACATATATTGTTAGCATCATGGTTATTGCCAATAGTGGGATGATGTCCCTGATTTGTTTTGTTGTGCTAATGGTATCCTATCTTGTCATCTTAATCTCTTTGAGAACTCATTCTTCTGAAGGGCGTCGCAAAGCCCTTTCCACCTGTACTTCCCACATCACTGTAGTGATTATATATTTTGGACCTTGCATCTTCATTTACCTACGCCCATCTACCACTTACTCAGAGGATAAGATGGTCACTGTGTTCTACACCATTATCACTCCCATACTGAATCCATTAATCTACACCCTGAGAAACAAGGAGGTGAAAAATGCTATTAGAAATTTATGGAGCACAAGAGTAACTTCCAGAAGGAAATGAAAAATGAGATGTATCCAATGATGCTCCTTCTACCAACTGGTGTTGAAATAATAACATTGAGTTTGGATTTTGGAGAAAAAAGATTTTACTCCCCTGGGCAATTAACGTACAGTGAGGATTCCCAGTGCTTTTCATCTCACTGCTACTTAAATTCTTTACAATTAAATAGAATATTTGCAATATTTAAGGCTGACTGAAGTATGGAAAGCTTTTCTATGGTTGTTCAAATATTACAATTGTGTTGGATTAATGTTCTTGGATTTTTTGTTTTGTTTTATTTGTTTTGATTAGTCTAGTAGCATTTCTTGAAAGTGACTATTATTTTGCTGCAGACATATATAGCCCAGACGATGACAATTGTATTTTTGTTTCTCTCAATGTCCTACAGTAACTATTGCTATCACAGGAACAAGTTTGCAAAAATTAGAGGCACAATTCAATTTTAATCTTACAATCCATAATTGTCATAAAGTCCTTATGAAGGAAGCAAAGGTATTTTGGTGACATCTTTCAGCCAGGTGTGTAGCTCAAGGAGATGCTGTATAGGCTTTTAGAGAATAAAGTGCCTTTCCTGACTTTCCCTTACTTTGTGCCCAAACCTTGTGTAATACGGCCACAGTGCAGGAGATCTCTATGAACCATGCCATCCCAGGTTGTGAGAGTCAGATGCACCCTGACCTCATCATCACCAATGAGGAGGCCAAGAAGATTGTGATAGTAGATTTGACCATGCCCTTTGAGAACCAGCACCAAGCCTTCACCAATGCCTAGGTTCACAAGTGAAAGAAGTACACCCCACTGGCTGACATCCTGCGGAACTGTGGCTACGAAGTGACAGTGGATGCACTCATCATGGGAGAGCTCGGAGCCTGGGACCCCAGAAACGAAAGCATCCTGCGTGACTGCCGCATCTCCCACCACTACACCAAGTTGATGGGGTGACTCATGGTGTCCAACACCATCTGCTGGTCCCGTGACATCTATGTTGGGCACATCATGGGCCAGTACTAGTACACCAACACTGCCAGAATGACTGCCACCAGACTGAACCCAGAGGGAACCGTCTGAACCCCCCTCTACACCTAATGGACCATGAGAGAGATCTTCAAACATGGACCAGTCCACTCCACCCAAAAAGGAGCCCTGCGATAGGACTCTATGGACTGAGTAACTTCTTCAACCTATTCCCCTCCACCATTGTGGACTATTGTACAGGTTTGTGTACATCTATCTTCTTTTCCTTTCAGCATTGCAACCCCCTCCCTCCCCTTCCTCCACCCTCCCCATCCCCCAGCTTAATTGGCTAACATTAAAGATACGTAACCTAGCTGTGTTCCCCTCCTCATCCCTACACCCTCCTATGTTAGTCCCTCACTTGGGCACTTTGTATTTTCCTTATGGCTTTGTCATTTTTGTTTCATGCTGTAGCAGAAAGCCACCTTTGTCTCTCCCCAAAGTCTCTGCTCTGTGACAATTTGATAACGATGGGCCCAGCAGAGAGAGACATCCTTACCCTATCTCTCTAGGTAACCTGAGATGGATACATTCCTGAGGGAGGGGGAAACCTGCTCTCTCTGCCTCCATGACTAGTATCACATACCTGAGTGAGGGGCTTCCTTCCTGGTGGGCTAGACTCTGCCCGGCAACTAGTGATGCATTTCAAATTGGCTGGCTGATAGCCAACAGGTGCTGACCTCCATTGGACCAGGTAAATGAGGTCACAAGGGCTATATAAGTTAAGGACTGCCAGGAGGAGGGGGAACCAGCCATGAGGGATACTCAGGAACGAAGAAGAGCTGTACCATCTGAAACTTGGTCTCTCTCTCAAAACTCATGATCAAGGAACTGCCTGCCTCCAGAGGGATTCTCCAGCTGCCTCTGGATGATACTTGTGAGTAAGCTAACTGAATCCAACTAGATATATAGCTTGCAGTAACTCAGATGCGAAATCAAAGGCTACCCCAGCTACAGGAGTTTGTTCTGTGGGATTTCTCTGATATTGCTCTACCCTGTACCCTATTCTAACCCTACCCTCTGTAACCAATACATTTCTCCTTTGTACCTAGTATGGGATACTTATTGAGGGGTGGGTTTAATTATACCCAGGAGGCCCTCAGGGTCTGCGGACTAAGGGAGACTATCCTTTTTGGCCCCCGACTTGAGGAAGTGCTCTGAGTTCTTGTATTGGGTCGAGTACCCGTAGGATTATTAGGCCTGTTTTTCCCCAAGGACACAGGGAAGTCCCTTCTTGGGGTGGTGGTAGCACACATTACCCCCGGACTCTGAAGTGGCGCACGAAAGGGGGTCTGCCAGGGCTTAGGCACCCCTGGAGAGACACGTGGAGTCTGGAAGGTGGACGGGCATAGTGAGGTGGGAGGCTCAATGCAGGAGCTCCCCCTACTGGCCTGCCTCACGTGGTGGCAGAGTGGGATCCGAATACCCTGCTGTATGAGAGGCATAAATTGGGAAAAGGAATAGAGTCACTGGAAACCCTTGAGCAAAGAATTATCCATTCAGTATCGGGTCAACTGGACAGTGTAGATAGCTAGGATGGCTGACAAGTATGACCACATGATGGTGGCCCACTTGAAAGAGCTGGTGAAAGAGAGAGGCCTTCATGTGAAGTAAGGGCTAAAGAAGGAAGAGCTGATTAAACTCCTGTGTGACAATGACTCAGCCACAGAGCCACCTTCACACACGGCAACTCCTGAGTCCTCCCCAGAATCACATCCCCACAAACCAAGTCCGGAGCTCTCTGCCAGCCCCCCGCCACAGGCGGGGTGCTGGTGGTACCAGATGTGGCTAGAAGCTGAGGAGTGAGAGAGCAAGTGCAAGTATGAGCTAGAGTTGAAGAGTTTGGAGCTGGAGGCCTAGCACCAGCGTGAGGAGTGGGAGGCCCAATGTCAGCATGAGGAGCTAAAGTTGAAAAGGATGGAGCTGGAGCACAAGAAGGAGCAGCGTCAGCATGAGCTAGCATTGAAAAGGATGGAGCACGAGAAGGAACAGTGTGAGCATGAGCTTGCAGTAATTCAAATGCAGGCAAATGCTAACACCGCAGGTGCCCAGCCCGCACAAAATGCATCCCGCAGACTGAACACCCCAATCTTCTCTCACTACAAAGACAGAGATGATCCAGAAGTGTTCCTAAGCATCTTCAAAAACCAAGCACGCCGATGGAAGTTGCCAAAAGAAGAGTTCATGAAACACATGTCTGCTCTGGTTGAGGGCGACATGTCTGTGGTGCTGAACAGCCTGCCTTCAGAATCAGCGATAACTATGATGCTTTTAAAAATGCTGTTCTTCAAGGTTTAAGTTAGGACTGGATTATTTCCGGAAGAAATTCCAGAATACCTGCCCACAACCCAAGAATACAATGGCCAATTTTGCGGCCCTGGTGTGGGATGCACTCCTTAAATGGGCAGAAAGAGCCAAGGCTGACAATTTAGAGAAGGTGCTACACCTCATGGCGCTGGACCAATTTTATTACTGCTGCCTGAGGGAGATTAAAACCCTAGTCAAAGACAGGGCCCCCAAAACCATCCAAGAGGCCACTGAAATTGCGGATCAGCTGTTACTAAATTGTGAGGGACCAGACAAGAATCCTCCCTACTTTGGGAAGGAACAGAAAGGGTTCCAAAGAGTGGGGAAGGGAGGGCCAGGTCCAAAAGGGGAAAGAGGGCCACCTCCTGTTGAGTGCAAGGCGGCCCCACATTCGGGCAAACCACCCAATTCGGAAAAGAGGTGGTGCTATAACTGCAAGGAGCCGGGCCACATCAAGCCCAACTGCCCAAAGCTAAGCAACAAACCCAAGCCCATCAGGCATGCAACAGCTGTAAGCAGTGAGGGGGGATACCTGAGACACTCTGAGGGGCGTGCCTATTGCTACAGGATTAAAAACCCAGAGGAGGTGACAGCCTTCCACCAGACAAAGATAACGGTAAACGGGACAACCCTTGTTGGGGAACTGGACACAGGGTTCAGTGTGTCATTAATTAATGCCAACCTTGTTTCACCTGTAGATATAATCCCACGAAGGACCCTTACCATTCAAGGGGTGGGGTCCCTGCCATTTGAGGTACCTGTAACACATCCCCCCATCGAGTGGAGAGGTTGCGGGATGTGCATACAACTGGGTGTGCTGGAAGGGACTCCTGTTCCCATCCTGGTGTGATGCGATATTATGGAGCTAGAATACCTGCACAGGGAGGAGGGCCACCTCTTAGAGCTAGAGCCCTACTGGGTTAATGTGGTGACTCGTCAACAAAGCAGAAAGGCTAAGGCAGGAGGAGTGGAAACTTCCCAGGGCCTGGTCACCCAATTGGCTACTAAGGCAGAGGGGGAGGATGGAGAGACTCTGACTCCCTCTGACTGCAATCAGTCCCTGGCCATTGAGGAAACCAGTGACCTCAAGGTTGGGTTAAGTGACAGTCCCGGGGAGGAGTCTGGTCAGTCAGTGGCAGAGGAAACTGAGACTCTTGGGGAGAAATTAAAGGACATCCCTGAGGGTGCAGGTGCACTCCTTACAGGAGCACCATAACTCTCTGTTGATTGTTTAGCTGGGCAAGAGGAGTTCAAGCAGGAGGTTCTGGCGGACCCCAGCTTGGAGGAACTCCGGCAGATGGCTCAGGAGCAAGAGACAGAGTTCACCCCAGATAAGAAGGAACAGGTGATCTGGGATAAGGGACTTCTCTATCGGTTGTGGGTACCAAAGAACCATGCTGAGACCTGGGAACCCCATCGCCAGCTCATAGTACCTTGTAAGTTCAGACAACAATTGCTTTCTATGGCTCACTATTTACCATGTGCTGGTCACATAGGCAGGGAACGGACACGCCAGTGGCTGCAGGTGAACTTTTATTGGCCCAGAATTGCCCTTAATGTGACAGAGTACTGCAGATCTTTCAAGACGTGCCAGCGGACGGGCAAAAGTGGGGAATAGAGAGAGACTCCCCTACAGCACATCCCTATCATTGATCAATCCTTCCAAAGAGTGGGTATAGACATTGTGGGCCCTCTGAGGCATAAGACTCATAGAGGAAAGAAATATATCCTGACTCTAGTGGATTTCGCAGCTCGGTACCCAGAGGCAATTGCCTCGACCTCCACCGAGGCACCTGTAGTTGCTGACGCCCTAACCAAGATCTTCTTCCAGCTGGGTTTTCCCTCTGAGATCCTGACTGACTTGGGTGGAAACTTCCTGGTGGAGGTGATGAAGTGCCTCTGGGAGTGCTGTGGGGTGAAACACCTCAAGAACACAGCCTACCACCCTCAGATAAATGGGCTTATAGAAAGGTTCAATGAGGACCTTGAAAGGTATGCTAAAGGCCTATATGGACTCTAACCCCAATGACTGGGATGAGAAACTTCTGCATTTGCTCTTTGCCTATTGGGAGGTGCCCCAGGAGTCCACTGGGTTCTCACCATTTGAGTTGATGTTCGGGAAGCATTGATGTTTGGGAGGCGAGTTTGAGGTCCTCTCGATTTGGTGAGAGAGGAGTGGGAAGGGAAAATCTCTTCCACCAAGACCTCTGTGGTAGAATACATGCTCAGCTTTTGTCAGAAGCTAACTGACATGATGAAGGTGGCACGAGACTCCCTGGGACAGGCCCAGGAGAAGCAAAGCACCTGGTATGATGAAAAGCCTTGCTTATGTACCTTTGAACGAGGTAATAAGGTCATGGTTTTCCTGCCACTAAAGACAGACAAGCTGCAAGCAGCTTGGGAAGGTCCTCATGTCATCCTGGATGAGCTGGAAGATGTGACCTATGTAGTGGCCAGGAGTGGGAAAAAGCCTAAGACAGTTCATGTGAACATGCTTAAACCATACTTTAATAGAAGTAATGCGGTATTCTGGATTTCCTCAGTAGAAGGATCACCTGAGGATCCAGAGGAGCCGGTCATGTACAGTGACTGGGATGGAGAGGCAGGAATAGAGGAACTCCACCTGCTGGACCATCTGCCCTCCCAGGACAAGGACAAGCTGCTCGTAGCACTCAAGAACTTTGAGACAGTGTTCTCCAACAAACCAGGTAAAATGAACTGGCAGTACACTCTACAGACACGTCTGCCCTTCCAGGACAAGGACAAGCTGCTCGCAGTGCTCAAAGACTTTGGGACAGTGTTCTCCAACAAACCAGGTAAAACGGACCTGGCAGTGCACTATACAGACATGGGCAGACATCGCCCTATCCAGTCTGGACCTTACCCCATTAATGAGAAGGTGAAGCAAGAAATAATGCAAGAGATCATAGAGATGAAAGGGTTAGGGGTAATCCGGCCCTCATTGAGTCCCTGGGCCAGCCCAGTGGTACTCGGCCGGAAGCAGGATGGGTCCGTCTGGTTCTGTGTGGACTACTGGCAGCTAAATGCTATTACCACCCCTGATGCTTACCATATGCCCAGGATGGACACTTTACTTGATTGCCTGGGCACAGCCAAGGTTATCTCTGCTCTCAATCTGTCCAAAGGATTCTGGCAAATGGCACTGGATCTTGATGCCATAGCCAAGTCTGCCTTTACTTCACCTGTCGGACTATATGAGTTTACAGTTTTACCTTTGGGTATGCGCATCTCTCCTGCATCTTTTCAAAGACTGATTAATAACCTGTTACAAGGATGTGAGCAGTTTGCCATGGCTTACATTGATGACATAGCCATCTTCAGTCAGGACTTTGAATCGCACCTGATTCATCTGACCACCATGTTAGGTAAGATCAAACAAGATGGTCTTACTGTGAAGGCCAAAAAGTGCCAGTGGGCTCTATCTGAAGTGGTATATTTGAGACATCGTGTGGGTGGAGGTCATATTGCTCCCTTGTGGGACAAGATTGAGGCCATTAAAGACTGGCCGCCTCCAAAAACCAAGAAGCAAGTCAGAGCCTGCCTTGGCCTGGCTGGATATTACAGGCGGTTTGTCCCTGGATTTGGAGCAACAGCAGCTCCCCTGCATGAGCTGACCAAAAAGGGCAGCCCTGATCCAGTGGTCTGGAAGCAGGGGTGCCAAGAAGCATTTGACACCCTAAAGGCTGCCCTGATCAAACAACCGATCCTGAAGGCACCGCTCCATGATAAACCCTTCTACGTAGCCACTGATGCCTCCGACTCAGGACTAGGAGCTGTAATCCTACAAGAGCAGCAAGAGACACGGCACCCTGTGGTGTACTTAAGCCAGAAGTTAATCCCTCGGGAGCGGAACCTGTCATCCATCGAGAAGGAGTGTTTGACAATCATCTGGGCGCTGAACAAGCTAAGGCCCTATTTGTGGGGGCAGCAGTTCACTGTCCTATCAGACCATGCCCCACTGCAATGGTTGCAGACAATTCAAAACACCAACACCAAGCTTCAACAATGGGCCTGGCAGCTTCAGGAGTTCAACTTCACTGTTGAATGTATCAAAGGAAGCCAGAATGTGATAGTGAATGCCCTGTCACGAAAAGACTCTGGGTAGTGGGTCGGACAGACTCAGACCCACCTGACCAAGCTCTGATGTGGGAGTTCCTTAATGTGCTTTCATGTTTGATGTGTAGTATTGTTATGACCCATAATATGTGTTGTGTAATCTCTCTTTAGGTGTGAAAGGCAACCCTTCCAAATGACACAAGCTCGTACACATAGCTCTGTAAAGGTAACATGTCCAAGATTTTAAAGGAGCAGGGAGAAGTGTGGCAGAAAGCCACCTTTGTCTCTCCCCAAAGTCTCTGCTCTGTGAAAATTTGATAAGGATGGGCCCAGCACAGAGACACGTCCTTACCCTATCTCTCTAGGTAACCTGAGATGGATACATTCCTGAGGGAGGGGGAAACCTGCTCTCTCTGCCTCCGTGACTAGTATCACATACCTGAGTGAGGGGCTTCCTTCCTGGTGGGCTAGACTCTGCCCGGCAACTAGTGATGTATTGGTTGACTGACAGCCAACAGGTGCTCACCTCCATTGGACCAGGTAAATGAGGTCACAAGGGCTATATAAGTTAAGGACTGCCAGGAGGAGGGGGCAGCAGCCATGAGGGATACTCAGGAACAAAGAAGAGCTGTACCATCTGAAACTTGGTCTCTCTCTCAAAACTCATGATCAAGGAACTGCTTGCCTCCAGAGGGATTCTCCAACTGCCTCTGGATGATACTTGTGAGTAAGCTAACTGAATCCAACTAGATATATAGCTTGCAGTAACTCAGATGCGAGGTCAAAGGCTACCCCAGCTACAGGAGTTTGCTCTATGGGATTTCTCTGATATTGCTCTACCCTACACCCTATTCTAACCCTACTCTCTATAACCAATAAAGTTCTCCATTGTACCTAGTGTGGGAGACTTTTTGGGGGTGGATTTAATTATTCCCAGGAGGCCCCCGGGGTCTGTGAACTAAGGGAGACTATCCTTTTTTTCTCCCGACTTGGGGAACTGCTCCAATTTCTTGTAATGGGTCGAGTACCCATAGAACTATTAGGCCTGTGTTTCCCCAAGGACACAGGACCCAGACAGTCCCTTCTCAGGGTGGTGGTAGCACATGTTACCCCCGGACTCTGCGGTGGGGCTCGAAAGGGGGTCTGCCAGGACTTAGGCACCCCTGGAAAGACACGTGGAGTCCGGAAGGTGGGCAGGTGTAGTGGGCTCCCCCTACTGGCCCACCACACATGCCTCTTAACATTTTCTAATAAAATTAAATCTCTTCCAGCTCTACACCTGGTCCAATAAAACCTGTCCCTAAAATCCCTTCCTTCTCATTTTGTAGCCAAAATGGTCTAGAAAACCACACTACAACCCTACTATTATGTTCTTAGGCTTCTAAATCACCATGCAACTTTCAACTTCATCTTAAATAAAAGCCTGAATCCCAGGTATGTGGACAAAGAATAGCCTTATATGGGGTTTTTTTTCTAATGTTCATGCTTTCAAGTAAGTCAGTGCTATCCCAGACGTGTGTCAGTCCTTGTATACTTTACCGCTATTAAACTACACCACACAGACACAGAACATAAATGTAAATCCATGAAAATGCAGTCAACTCAAAACCATGAGGTAAGTGGGGGTTTCTGTCCTAGAAAAGCCACAAGAAGGAGCCTAAACATGGCAGGTGTGGGTAGTCGATGCTGCCCTTACACTGCACTATTTGGACAATCTTTGAGGTGATTCTATTTAGCCCTACAGTGAGAAAAAAAAAGAATCCAAATCTATTCATAGATTACTAAAGCATGCACTTGCACAGTCTCCTTCTTGCCACTGATCACATAAAGTGAAATAGGATTTATTCCCTTTCCATGCTCAGTCATGGCATGGATGGTATTCATGGGCTGGTGAGGTCACAAAATGCAACCATACGTATGGCTTATGTTACACCTTTCCCATGATGTAGACAAATGAACATGACAGTGTTTGGGTTTGAAAGTAGAAGACTCTAATTAAAACATCTGGAGTGTCTCGAGTATCATCATTCTTGCACTGCAAAATACCAGTGGAGATGCTTTATGTAACACTTGTTGAAAAACTTGTTGTTTTAGTTAAAGTTCCCCTGCCACCTTTTTGCAGTAAAATGACACTGATACATGAGACATGGAGGTTCCAACAGACTCACTTAATTGAGTCTGCTCTGATATTCTGTAAATACAGCCTCTGGGCTTGTATATAGACACCCTTTGAGTCCTTCCAAAATGGCAACTTCCCACAAAGCACTGACTTGTTCTCTTGGGGTGCATCTTAATGATAAAGCCCTGGAGAAATGAGTGATATTGAGCCCCAGGTGACAGCCACAGCAGTCCTGAGCTGCCCAACAGTGCACAGCACCATGCTGAGCCCTGACAAGCTGGGCCGCACTGCTACAATGCAGCAGTAGCAGTGTGTGTGCCAGGTGGCTGGGGCTAATCCCCACTGTCCCCCAAATCATGTGGGGAGCTGTTACATGAGGCCCGGAGTGGCCCTGATGGCTGCTGCTGCAGCCGGTGAGTGTGGGGATGCAGGGGCTGGGTGGGAGGCCGGGTGGGGCTGGAACTGGGTGGAGAAGCAATCAAGGGCTGTGACCGGGGAGTGATTGGGGATCTGGGGGAGTGATCAGGGGCCTGGGGGAGTGAGCGGGGAGTGGGGACTGGGTGGGGGAGCAAGCAGGAGGGGCTGGGGAGGCCTCATGGGCCCTGCAGGGGGGCATGTGGCCCCGATTGGGGGACTTTGGCCCCTGCTCCCTGTTTAGAGGCATTGGAACCCTGCTGGAGGGGCTGTGGGACCCTGGTGAAGGGCTGTAGCCCCAGTGGGGGGAGCTGTGGGCCTGTGGGGGGGAGCTGTGGCCGCCGTGGGGGGAGGTCCATGAACTCTGTGGAAGGGCTGTCCCTTGCAGGAAGCAGGGAGTCCACTCCTCCTGAGCAGCCCCTCAACCAGCCCCCATACCCACAGTCCCCCCACAATCCAGCCATAAAACCCACAATCCCAAGCAACCCCCACAAACTACTCCTGTGGGTGAAGAGAAGGAACAGAAGCTGGAGGCAGGCTGTGGCTCAAGTGTGAGGGGCAAGGGCAGGGGCAAGGCACTGGTATATCAGTGCTGCTTAGCACTGCACATTCTGGTGAGTGAAGGGGGTAGCTTTGATTTTTCTATGACAAAAAAAGCCAAAAGTAAATGCCAAACTGTATAGATATTTAGAATTGATTTTATTATGATGATAGAGGCACTGGTAGACTTCCAAATTGCTTTAAAGTTGTAAATATATCAATAAAAATATTGCCCAACTGATTTGATCTCTCTCTCTCTCTCTTTCTCTTTTTATATCTTAGATCTAGATCTATAGATATATAGATAGAGAGAGAGAGGTTTTTTGTTTTAATTGTGGAAGAACATGGATTTTGGGGTATTTTAAAGAGTGACTTTGGGATTACTTTATCAGGGATTTTGCAGTTTTCAAATAGGGAACACCAGAATTCCTGCTAATGAGGCAAGTGGCAGGACCCAGGCAGAGGAGCCTGCTCAGAGCTGGCACCTACGACCCAGCTGGAGGTGGATGACCTCCTGGCCAGTTAGGACCAGGAGGACATGCTTTGACAGTTCAAAGCAAGCCACCATACTAAGAACATCTTCTAGGAGATAGCTGCCCAGATTGCTGGGTGGTGGCGCACATGGCAGTAGTGCCGCACAAGGGCCAACTGTGCAGCCACAGCCCACTGGCAGCTGGCCCAGAGGTTCAGATGCCTCTAGTGGCCATGCAGTCCCCATCTGGGTCTGGCAGGCATGCAGCATTGGGGCCACATGATGTTGCAGATGGCAGCAGGTTACAGTCAGGCAGCAGCTCCCACTGTCAGACTGCTGCAGTGAGTAGAGGATGCAGGGAACTCCCATGGCTGCTTCAGCAGTCCATCTGGCATAGGGAGTAGTGTCCCTAGGTACCAGGTGGCCAAGCCCCAGAAGTTCCAGTCTATTTGTATACCCAATTAGAGTGGGCCTTAAGGCCCACCTGGATAACTAGTAGCCCCTTCTGGGGCTAATGAATGAGTAGTACAACTAAACTCTTGAGACAACTAAAACAAAAAACAGGATAAGAGTGTTGTCTGGGCCAAAGTTACAAAACATGAAAATAAGTGTGCCTGAGGGGGACATTGAGCAGAGCCCCCCAGGCCACGCCCACCAGTCCTCAAAGGCATTCAAGGAGCTGGTGAATACTGTCCACTGGTTCTCTACCCAGAAACGTGCATGGACAAGTGAGAGGAATGTGGCCTCGAAGTCCCCAGGCACCTTCCTGGCCAGAACCTGCTTCCTGGTCATGTACAGGGCCCACTTGGTATGGGACAGGAGGAGGTTGACCAGGAGGTCCCGGGACTTGGGGGGGGTCACGGATGGGGTGACCAAAAACAAACAGGTCGGGTGTGAAATTTAACCAGAACCTCAGGAGGTAGTTCTGTAAAAATCCTATCTGGTTCCCTCCCTTCTCTCCCTAAACACATAGGATCATGTTATGATTATCCTATCCATAATCATAAAAGAATATGATTATAGATTTTCACAAAGGACAATTTATGCAGATCTATTTATTCATTACAAAATGGCTAAAGTTCCGTTTGCTGAAGATTTACAAAGTTGCTAAAGAACTTCATGTTTTGTAACAAGATGTTGGGAAAATAAACCTGGTATAAACAGGGTATTGCTCAAGATAAAAATCCTTAAACCTACAATGAAAATGTAAGAAGCTGAAGGGACTGACATCTAAATGAAAGTGTGAGGTTGAGGAAAGTAACTAATGTAGCAGATTATTAACAGATTACCTCTATTACATATCCAAAGCAGCCTAGTTTAGTTGCTTCTTCATCAAGACATTCCAAGCAATAAGTTTGAAATGCTTGTGGGAACTCATTATCCAGGACAATGACATACTTCATCTGTGTGATTAATTTCAGCCACTGCTATCTTAACTGCAAAGCCAAGAAAGACAGTCAGCTTTTCCCAGAATGAAGGACAGAAACAAGTTCTTTGATCAGTTTCTTTCAAATGCAGAAATGTCTTCAGACTTTCTGAGCAGGGAGACATGCAGATTTGAAAGGATTAATCTGTGATGATTTCACTACCCCACATCTCCACTTTACTTATTTACTTCTCTCACATTTTGACAGAGGGCAAGAGATATCTGAACTGCAGTGAACAACTTTTGTCAGTCTCTTAGTTAGTGCTTACTAATGATCAGACTGGAATGCTTCACTACCAAGGCACTTGGAAGCTGTGATGGTATAAAACGTATCATCTTTCAGGTAACTATAATAATTGCTTCTTCAATCTTTCTTTTAATCTAGCATGTCTGAATATTTTCTTCTTTTCCTTCCCCCCCTAAGAAGCCACATTCATGTACACATATTTCAAGAAATGGGAAATTATTTTTACCCGCTTTGATATAATCTGATTCTATCAATCAATCCATTTCAATGGAAATAAATGAATTAAAATATGACTCTGGAAAACAGTTTCCAACTTTTCCCCTCATCTTTAATAATCACTATTGCTTTTTTCTCCATATTCTAATTTATAATTTATACCAATCCAAGTCATAAAAATGGGCCCATAAACTATAAAAATATCTATAATCTATCTGCCTGTACACCTATCCATCCTCATGCACTTCTTCTTGCTCTACCTCTCCCTCAGGCTTTATTTTTCACAGTTAAAAATGTCATTCATAAAAAAACTTTATGTTGGATGAAGGAAATTTAATTCATTAAATTTAATTCAATTGAAAATATTTATAAGGTGAAGCATTTGTCAGATAACTTGTATTTTCTGGTTATACTAAGTAACCATATACTCAATGTAACTTCAGACAAGTGATAATATAGCAGCTATTCCTTCCAGGAAGAATTCCAAAAAAAAACCCACCCCAAACTGGAGAAATGTATAATTAATTTCTGTTCATCTTTGCAATGTGAGCCACTTGCGATAATATCTTTCTAGCTCTCTGAGCATAGTGACCCAATCCAGAGGACTTTTGTCAGACTGACGTCACCTCAACCTTTGTCCTCAAACTCAGACACAGATAGAAGCAGCGGCTAGAGTGAGGTTGGGGAGCTAGCCATCTCTCCCACCATTTCTAGGGTCAACAGTCAGGGGCAGGGATAGGGGTTCCTCAGCTATGGATGAATGGCCATCATACAGATGTGGCAATTTAGGATGATGATAGGGTCAGTATAGACAAACCCACATAGCCCCTCATACATCAAATAACATCCCTATCCCCTGATGATCACAATGTTGTTTTCAGTTCCCCAGCTAGAATTATTTCTACACCTTCCATATCCCAGAATGCATAAAGTAGGTCAAGGGATATTCCTACTCTCCTTCTATGCCTCACCAAAAACTTCTATAATTGCCCTATTGGTATCACAGGACATTCCATATGCACTAGTTATGTTTAAACTCAGAGCAATAGCAAGGACATTCTAAACAGTCAAAGAAAAATATGTGTTTCTTTTTTTTTCTAGAAAAGCAGCTGTAATAACTGCTATTGTCGTTATCTTTTGTATTGTTACTTTCAATTAACAGATATGTGAGAACTATTATTCGATGAAATTAAGAACTTGTTCTCCCAAAATTCAGTTTTGAACATATTCTTAAGGCTTTTCTAAAATACGTGACAAATTGTTTCAAGTCAAATATATATATAACATATAAAAAAATATATTTTTCAGTATTTTAACAAAGCCAGAATGAAAATATATATATATATTTTTATTTATTTATGCATTTGTTTATTTCAGAAAACACTTCAACAAAACTGAAACCAATTCATGAAATATTTTGATGTTCTTGAATTTGGATTTTGCATTAGCAGAACAATATAGTCAAACATTACTGAAAATAAATAAGTGTTGGCCAAACAATGTCCCTATCATGTCAATTCTGTCATATTTAAAAAACAGTGCACCATGAAAATGAGTACATTTTTGGTTTAAAGAAATAAATTATATATCCTTATATCTCAGCAGATCACGAACTTTAAATAATTTTGTCCGAAAATATGCTTGCCTTCTCAGACTTAGGTGTTAAGTAATATTTTTTTTTATTATTGTTATTTTTCTGTTGACTGATAATTGGG
Source organism: Alligator sinensis (assembly GCF_000455745.1). NCBI lineage: Eukaryota > Metazoa > Chordata > Crocodylia > Alligatoridae > Alligator > Alligator sinensis. Next base: position 543,307 of record NW_005842683.1, on the reverse strand, counting down.
TTTGCTATGAGAAAAGTCACTTCAAATCATTATAAAGTTAATGGGAATGGCATCCTACTTTTCAGATAACAATAATAAGGGAGCAATGTTCAGGCTTTGGCTCTTTAAACAGATACTTCATTCTTATTTTTTTATGTATAAATTAATACTTCAGAGGGCAAAACTGGTATTTATATATCTTAGTGCAAGGTTGAAATACATCACTCATTACCTAGATCAGTGGTCTCCAACTTTTTAAAGTAGGAGATCTCCTTTGGCATTTAAAAGCAACCCAAGATATCCCAACCCTCCGCCCCCAGCAGGTAAGTCTGTAGGGAGGGAAGGAGCGGGGGGCAGGCTGAGGCAGAGGGAGAAAAAATTACTTGGGGGTGTGACCCCCAGGATGTAAATCTGTTTGGGAAGGGCCAGGGGAGGGGAAAGGGCCATGGTGGGGGGGCATGGCAGATGGAGACCCCAGCCCTAGTTCCACTACCTCTCTCACCACTGGTGCCTTGATCTGCCCCACCCAACAGCGGTGAGGGAGGGAGTGGGGCTGGAGCAGGGGCAGGCCTTGCAGCCAGAATGGGGTGGGACAGAGCCACAAGCAGCTCACCCAGGGGAAATGGGGAGGGTAGCATGAATCCCAGGAGGGCACAGGGGGTGTGTGCCTCTGGATCTGCACGCAGAGTGGGGTGGGGCAGGCTGCAGTGGTAGGCAGTGGTCAGGCTCTTCCCGGCAGTGGGGCTTGCCTGTTGAGAATAGATTTGCCCATGGCAGTGATAGTGCCCCTGGGAGCAGGGCCATGGAGGTCAGGGGTGGGGGGGTTGCAGCCATCCGAAAATTCACTGTAGCCCCCCCATCCCCCACTCCCAGTGTTGCTGCTGCCCATCCTGAGCACACCACACCCTCCACTGGGAACCACCCAGCACAGCCTCCTAACCCCAGCTCACAGCAGCAGTTGTCCTGCCCTGTGCAGATCCCAGGCACATTGCCCCCCATGCCATTTTGTGGGGGGAGGGGAAGGGGGAGGAAAAGGCTGTACTGGGCTGTAACCAGGAGAGGCTGGGCTGCACTGGGTTTGGGGTGAGTGGCAGCAGCACTGGGAGTGAGTGTTGGGGGTTCTACAGTGAATTTTTGGGTGCCTGCAGAGCCCCTCCCTCCCCCCATGGCACCACTTCCAGTGCTGCTGCTGCCATGAGGCAGACCCTTCCTGGCACACCAGCCTCCCCACCAGGAGGAGCCTGGCTGCATCCCCAAGCTGCATCCCATCCCACCCCACCCCACCCCGCATGAAGATCTGGGGCCATGCACCCCTGTACCCTCCTGGGGTGCTTGCCTCCTCCTCCTCACGCCCCCACCCCACCAGATGAGCCACTTGCAGCTCCATCCCACCCTGCCCTGGATGCAGGGCCTGCCCCCACTCCAGCCCCACTACCTCCCTCACTGCTGCTGCAGCTGCCCATGCTGCCTTGTGTGTTGGGGGAGGGGGGGGGAAG
>NW_005842683.1:534488-539622 GCF_000455745.1 Alligator sinensis | reverse complement strand
CGGCTGCAGTGAGTAGAGGATGCAGGGAACTCCCATGGCTGCTTCAGCAGTCCATCTGGCATAGGGAGTAGTGTCCCTAGGTACCAGGTGGCCAAGCCCCAGAAGTTCCAGTCTATTTGTATACCCAATTAGAGTGGGCCTTAAGGCCCACCTGGATAACTAGTAGCCCCTTCTGGGGCTAATGAATGAGTAGTACAACTAAACTCTTGAGACAACTAAAACAAAAAACAGGATAAGAGTGTTGTCTGGGCCAAAGTTACAAAACATGAAAATAAGTGTGCCTGAGGGGGACATTGAGCAGAGCCCCCCAGGCCACGCCCACCAGTCCTCAAAGGCATTCAAGGAGCTGGTGAATACTGTCCACTGGTTCTCTACCCAGAAACGTGCATGGACAAGTGAGAGGAATGTGGCCTCGAAGTCCCCAGGCACCTTCCTGGCCAGAACCTGCTTCCTGGTCATGTACAGGGCCCACTTGGTATGGGACAGGAGGAGGTTGACCAGGAGGTCCCGGGACTTGGGGGGGGTCACGGATGGGGTGACCAAAAACAAACAGGTCGGGTGTGAAATTTAACCAGAACCTCAGGAGGTAGTTCTGTAAAAATCCTATCTGGTTCCCTCCCTTCTCTCCCTAAACACATAGGATCATGTTATGATTATCCTATCCATAATCATAAAAGAATATGATTATAGATTTTCACAAAGGACAATTTATGCAGATCTATTTATTCATTACAAAATGGCTAAAGTTCCGTTTGCTGAAGATTTACAAAGTTGCTAAAGAACTTCATGTTTTGTAACAAGATGTTGGGAAAATAAACCTGGTATAAACAGGGTATTGCTCAAGATAAAAATCCTTAAACCTACAATGAAAATGTAAGAAGCTGAAGGGACTGACATCTAAATGAAAGTGTGAGGTTGAGGAAAGTAACTAATGTAGCAGATTATTAACAGATTACCTCTATTACATATCCAAAGCAGCCTAGTTTAGTTGCTTCTTCATCAAGACATTCCAAGCAATAAGTTTGAAATGCTTGTGGGAACTCATTATCCAGGACAATGACATACTTCATCTGTGTGATTAATTTCAGCCACTGCTATCTTAACTGCAAAGCCAAGAAAGACAGTCAGCTTTTCCCAGAATGAAGGACAGAAACAAGTTCTTTGATCAGTTTCTTTCAAATGCAGAAATGTCTTCAGACTTTCTGAGCAGGGAGACATGCAGATTTGAAAGGATTAATCTGTGATGATTTCACTACCCCACATCTCCACTTTACTTATTTACTTCTCTCACATTTTGACAGAGGGCAAGAGATATCTGAACTGCAGTGAACAACTTTTGTCAGTCTCTTAGTTAGTGCTTACTAATGATCAGACTGGAATGCTTCACTACCAAGGCACTTGGAAGCTGTGATGGTATAAAACGTATCATCTTTCAGGTAACTATAATAATTGCTTCTTCAATCTTTCTTTTAATCTAGCATGTCTGAATATTTTCTTCTTTTCCTTCCCCCCCTAAGAAGCCACATTCATGTACACATATTTCAAGAAATGGGAAATTATTTTTACCCGCTTTGATATAATCTGATTCTATCAATCAATCCATTTCAATGGAAATAAATGAATTAAAATATGACTCTGGAAAACAGTTTCCAACTTTTCCCCTCATCTTTAATAATCACTATTGCTTTTTTCTCCATATTCTAATTTATAATTTATACCAATCCAAGTCATAAAAATGGGCCCATAAACTATAAAAATATCTATAATCTATCTGCCTGTACACCTATCCATCCTCATGCACTTCTTCTTGCTCTACCTCTCCCTCAGGCTTTATTTTTCACAGTTAAAAATGTCATTCATAAAAAAACTTTATGTTGGATGAAGGAAATTTAATTCATTAAATTTAATTCAATTGAAAATATTTATAAGGTGAAGCATTTGTCAGATAACTTGTATTTTCTGGTTATACTAAGTAACCATATACTCAATGTAACTTCAGACAAGTGATAATATAGCAGCTATTCCTTCCAGGAAGAATTCCAAAAAAAAACCCACCCCAAACTGGAGAAATGTATAATTAATTTCTGTTCATCTTTGCAATGTGAGCCACTTGCGATAATATCTTTCTAGCTCTCTGAGCATAGTGACCCAATCCAGAGGACTTTTGTCAGACTGACGTCACCTCAACCTTTGTCCTCAAACTCAGACACAGATAGAAGCAGCGGCTAGAGTGAGGTTGGGGAGCTAGCCATCTCTCCCACCATTTCTAGGGTCAACAGTCAGGGGCAGGGATAGGGGTTCCTCAGCTATGGATGAATGGCCATCATACAGATGTGGCAATTTAGGATGATGATAGGGTCAGTATAGACAAACCCACATAGCCCCTCATACATCAAATAACATCCCTATCCCCTGATGATCACAATGTTGTTTTCAGTTCCCCAGCTAGAATTATTTCTACACCTTCCATATCCCAGAATGCATAAAGTAGGTCAAGGGATATTCCTACTCTCCTTCTATGCCTCACCAAAAACTTCTATAATTGCCCTATTGGTATCACAGGACATTCCATATGCACTAGTTATGTTTAAACTCAGAGCAATAGCAAGGACATTCTAAACAGTCAAAGAAAAATATGTGTTTCTTTTTTTTTCTAGAAAAGCAGCTGTAATAACTGCTATTGTCGTTATCTTTTGTATTGTTACTTTCAATTAACAGATATGTGAGAACTATTATTCGATGAAATTAAGAACTTGTTCTCCCAAAATTCAGTTTTGAACATATTCTTAAGGCTTTTCTAAAATACGTGACAAATTGTTTCAAGTCAAATATATATATAACATATAAAAAAATATATTTTTCAGTATTTTAACAAAGCCAGAATGAAAATATATATATATATTTTTATTTATTTATGCATTTGTTTATTTCAGAAAACACTTCAACAAAACTGAAACCAATTCATGAAATATTTTGATGTTCTTGAATTTGGATTTTGCATTAGCAGAACAATATAGTCAAACATTACTGAAAATAAATAAGTGTTGGCCAAACAATGTCCCTATCATGTCAATTCTGTCATATTTAAAAAACAGTGCACCATGAAAATGAGTACATTTTTGGTTTAAAGAAATAAATTATATATCCTTATATCTCAGCAGATCACGAACTTTAAATAATTTTGTCCGAAAATATGCTTGCCTTCTCAGACTTAGGTGTTAAGTAATATTTTTTTTTATTATTGTTATTTTTCTGTTGACTGATAATTGGGTTTGCTATGAGAAAAGTCACTTCAAATCATTATAAAGTTAATGGGAATGGCATCCTACTTTTCAGATAACAATAATAAGGGAGCAATGTTCAGGCTTTGGCTCTTTAAACAGATACTTCATTCTTATTTTTTTATGTATAAATTAATACTTCAGAGGGCAAAACTGGTATTTATATATCTTAGTGCAAGGTTGAAATACATCACTCATTACCTAGATCAGTGGTCTCCAACTTTTTAAAGTAGGAGATCTCCTTTGGCATTTAAAAGCAACCCAAGATATCCCAACCCTCCGCCCCCAGCAGGTAAGTCTGTAGGGAGGGAAGGAGCGGGGGGCAGGCTGAGGCAGAGGGAGAAAAAATTACTTGGGGGTGTGACCCCCAGGATGTAAATCTGTTTGGGAAGGGCCAGGGGAGGGGAAAGGGCCATGGTGGGGGGGCATGGCAGATGGAGACCCCAGCCCTAGTTCCACTACCTCTCTCACCACTGGTGCCTTGATCTGCCCCACCCAACAGCGGTGAGGGAGGGAGTGGGGCTGGAGCAGGGGCAGGCCTTGCAGCCAGAATGGGGTGGGACAGAGCCACAAGCAGCTCACCCAGGGGAAATGGGGAGGGTAGCATGAATCCCAGGAGGGCACAGGGGGTGTGTGCCTCTGGATCTGCACGCAGAGTGGGGTGGGGCAGGCTGCAGTGGTAGGCAGTGGTCAGGCTCTTCCCGGCAGTGGGGCTTGCCTGTTGAGAATAGATTTGCCCATGGCAGTGATAGTGCCCCTGGGAGCAGGGCCATGGAGGTCAGGGGTGGGGGGGTTGCAGCCATCCGAAAATTCACTGTAGCCCCCCCATCCCCCACTCCCAGTGTTGCTGCTGCCCATCCTGAGCACACCACACCCTCCACTGGGAACCACCCAGCACAGCCTCCTAACCCCAGCTCACAGCAGCAGTTGTCCTGCCCTGTGCAGATCCCAGGCACATTGCCCCCCATGCCATTTTGTGGGGGGAGGGGAAGGGGGAGGAAAAGGCTGTACTGGGCTGTAACCAGGAGAGGCTGGGCTGCACTGGGTTTGGGGTGAGTGGCAGCAGCACTGGGAGTGAGTGTTGGGGGTTCTACAGTGAATTTTTGGGTGCCTGCAGAGCCCCTCCCTCCCCCCATGGCACCACTTCCAGTGCTGCTGCTGCCATGAGGCAGACCCTTCCTGGCACACCAGCCTCCCCACCAGGAGGAGCCTGGCTGCATCCCCAAGCTGCATCCCATCCCACCCCACCCCACCCCGCATGAAGATCTGGGGCCATGCACCCCTGTACCCTCCTGGGGTGCTTGCCTCCTCCTCCTCACGCCCCCACCCCACCAGATGAGCCACTTGCAGCTCCATCCCACCCTGCCCTGGATGCAGGGCCTGCCCCCACTCCAGCCCCACTACCTCCCTCACTGCTGCTGCAGCTGCCCATGCTGCCTTGTGTGTTGGGGGAGGGGGGGGCACATGCTGCCCCATGTGTGTGTGGTGGAGGCAGCTGCCATTACAGGCTGGCCTTTTCACCTGAGCCCCATTGCAGCTAGCTGGGGAGAGGCCACATGCCGTGTGTGTCCCACCACCCAGCTGAGCCACACCTGCATGTGGCCAGCTGAAGCGAGGATTGAGGTGCAGTGGCAGCTGCCTACACCGCCTCCAAACCCATGTGAGATGGAGGGGGACATGACCCAGGTCCTCTGCAAGGGTGTTCCCAGTGTTGGGAGGCGTCCTGCCCCTGGATGACCCCCCTAGACTCCAATCCTCCCAACACTCAGCTGGGCTGGGGCAGCATTTACCTTCCCCTGCTCCTGGATGGACCGCACCATCCCTCCCTCACCACAGTAGCCTCAATCTGGCCA
>NW_005842683.1:530610-534478 GCF_000455745.1 Alligator sinensis | reverse complement strand
CTAAACTGATCAGCCCCTCCAGCCCAGGATCAATTAAAAGAAGCTCCCCAATTGACTGTCCAATCGGGACCAACCAGTTGGGGACCACTGTCCAAGAAATAAAACCATCCCAGTGTTGCAAACTATAGGCAATATCCTATTTAATTTTCTGCACTGAAACAGCAAATTTTTGCCATTACACACACTTTGGGGCTTCTGTTTCTATGCCTGCCAGAACAAAAATAATGGAGGAGACAGGACATTCTGTGTTTAATCCCTATTACTTAGCAGTTAAAGCACTTGCCCAGGGAGCATGACACACAGACTCTAGGGTACAGTAATCTTGAGGAGGAGTAGACCTGTAACTCTAGCTACCTAGTAAAGTTCATCAGGTACCAAGGCACAGTGCTTAATTAAGCCTCCCTTCTTCAGCAGAAGCTTTGTACTTCTCTGCATTTACTATTCATTAGATAAAATGCATTGAAAATAATGGAAAAGTTTTTAGCAGCAAAGATTCATACTCGGTGCATATATACATGCGCCAGGGTGTGTAGTTGTTATTGTGCAGTCATTTAGTACTTGCTTTATTTTGTATCTTGGCAGGTGAATTAACATCTTGATGAATATTGATTACCTTCACTGACCACATGGAACCTGCAAATAATGTGTCTGAATTCATTTTATTGGGACTTACTCAGCATCAGGAGTCAGAACAAATCTGTTTTGTGCTGTTTTCATTTTTCTATGCAGTTACTATAGTGGGAAACCTCCTCATCATTATCACTATCAAGAGCAGCCAGAGTCTTATTTCCCCCATGTATTTCTTTCTAAGCTACCTTTCCTTTGTGGACATCAGCTACTCCACAGCTATAGCTCCCAAAATGATTGCAGACTTTCTTGTTGAGAGGAAAACCATCTCATTTGCTGGTTGTATGACACAGCTCTTCTTCGGCCATTTCCTTGGTGGTACTGAGGTATTTCTCCTCACAATAATGGCTTATGATAGGTATATTGCCATTTGCAAACCGCTTCATTACATGACCATCATGAGTGGACGTGTGTGTGGCTGGTTGGTGTTGGGCTGCTGGACAGGAGGCTTTGTTCATTCTATTATACAGACTCTCCTGACCACTCATCTTCCATTTTGTGGGCCTAATGAGATTGACCACTATCTCTGTGATGTGCACCCTTTGCTGAAACTGGCTTGTACTGACACCTACATTGTTGGCATCATTGTTGTTGCTAACACTGGGATGATTTCCTTGACCAGTTTTGTTGTGTTAGTTACATCATATGTTGTCATCTTATTCTCTTTGAGAAGGCATACTACTGAAGGGCGCCTCAAAGCTCTCTCTACTTGTGCCTCCCACATCACTGTAGTGATTATATGTTTTGGGCCCTGCATGTTCATCTACTTACGACCAACAACAACCCTCTCAGAAGATAAGTCAGTCTCTGTGTTTTACACTGTTGTCACCCCAATGCTGAATCCATTGATTTATACCCTGAGAAATGAAGAGGTGAAAAATGCCATGAGAAAAATGTGGATCCAAAAAGTGGACTGAGAAGATCAATAAAAATTGTAAGCTATAAATATAGTACATTTAGATACTGATGGGTGAACTAGATTTCACCAGCATTTTAGAGAAATGTCATTTTTATATTACTGTCCATTTCTTTTACTGTGAAAACTGTACAAAAGTTTCCTATGAATATTGCTACTGTGCACGTTTTTAAATACAATGCTTGCAATATTTAAATATGAAAAGTAGATTATTTTGTGTGTTTTGCTCACTTAATCTGATTAATTTACTGCCATTATTATTAGCATCAGCATTACAATGGAGCATGCTAATGGTGGCATTCCAATCCTTCCTGGCTACATAACGATACCATTTAGTCAGCTACATCGTTTTTTCTATGCCAGAAATGACACTTATGTGCAGGTTAATAGTCTTCTCTTATACCTGCAGCCCTTAATTCTGTACTCTCCAGCCATACACTTTTATTCCTATGCCACAGGCCAGCTATTGCTCAGGTCTTTTTTCTGACATACCTTTAGAAGTTGGACCCTGTCCAGCCACAGGAAGGAGATATGTGCATTAGGGCTGTGCAAAACTGCACCATTCTGTTTCTACTTCTGTTTCATCATTTTGAAGGCACAGTGTTTTTTTTTGCTGTTTTGAAGCACTGTTCTATTTCATTTTGTTGAAACTGTTTCTCTGTTTCAAAGCTGTTTCAACCCGTTTCAACGTTTCACCCATAAGCTATAATGGGGAATCATAAAAATGCCTGTAACTTTGTCATTTCTTTCCTGACTGGAATGAAAACAGCAGGGTGGGTATCCCCTGCTGAGGCCATTAAGTCTGTCAAGTTTCCAGGAGATAGGTGCAGGGGTTTCTGGGAAACTATACTTCAAACTGTTCAGAACAATACTTATGTCACTTATACATATGAAGGCACAGTGGTGTGAAAAGAGCAAGCATGGTAGCCCCAGATGAGGCCATGAAGCTTGCCAAGTTTCAAGGAGATAGGTGCAGGGGTTTCTGGGAAACTGCACCTCAAGCTGCTGACAAGCAAAACTTGTAACATGTGTGACTTTGTGTATGCTAAGGCAGACCCTCAGTGGTGCTGGGGCCTCTACATGACACGGTGGTGTGCTCCAATTGTTGCCCTGTGGGGTCAGGCTAACTCTCAGGATCTCAATATTGTGCTGTTATGCAGGAGGGTGTTGCACAATTGCACATATACAAACACACACATCAATTAGGTGCATACACATACACGCTACCAGCTCAGGCACATACATATCCAAACCAGCCTAGACACATGCATACCTATCACCAATTCAAGCACATACACTGTACGCACCAAAAATTAGACACAGATCACTAATTCATATATCATGCACACAATTACATATATATACACACACACTGAGCAGTTCACACACATACAACCCACCCACACATAGGTAAGTTCCTAACTTGGATGGTACAGTGTGTATGTGTGTGCTTGGGGTACCTGGGATATTTGGGGAAAGGTTGAGGTGAGAAAGAGAGTTTAAGTGTAGGGAGCAAAAGTTGACAGAACCAGGATTAGAACTGATAGACTACAGCAAAGCTGGCTGAGGAACTGAGGCTTGGGTTTACTTAAGGTAGACTGGGGTTGGAAACTGAGGCAGACAGCTGAGATATTTATTGGGGGGGCACAGATTAGTGGTGGCAAGGAGGAGACAGCTAGGAAAGAAACTGAGGCAGAAACCTGGTTGCTCAGAGGAAAAGGAAAAGGCAGTGGGGATAAGACAGTGGCAAAGAAACAGGGAGTTTGGAGACAGAGAGGAGCTCAGGACAGGTGTTGGAGGTGGCAGTGAGCCAGAAGCAGGAGAGGGAGAAATGAGACAGAAGTTAGAGGGGTGAAGAGCAGAGATTGGAGCAAGGCCAAGCCACAGTAAAGCAAAACCCAACTTAGGGGTCCAGGTAACAGTTTTATTAAACAGACAACACACTACATAGCCCCATGGAGTTATTGGTTCACACACACAAGCACTCACAATGGCAGCATGAGAAAGAGACTCAGTGGAAGTTTTGGAGTCCAGGTAGGGAAGAGAAGCAGAGTCCACATCCTTAGTTGAAGACAGGGTGGGGCGTGATAGTTACCTATCCAGGCTGGAAAGGGGTCCTTCTCCAGTAGGTGTTGTCCAGAGGTGGGTCGCTGGCAGGGCCTCTGGGTGGATAGGTGGTGTGGCATGGTGCTGGTCCAGATGGAGAGGGCATCCCACTGGGTCTGTCTTCATTACCCCCTTTTATAGGGGCAGACCTTGTGTGACCCTAGTGACAGGAGGCATGCCCAGGCAAGGGTCAGCTCCTGCCATACTGAGCATGTGGGC
>NW_005842683.1:515105-530208 GCF_000455745.1 Alligator sinensis | reverse complement strand
AAGATGGAGGCTTGACATATAAAATGGAAACTTGACATGACTTTGGTTCACTTACAAACACTGGCCTAAACCATACAATATCCATATGAAACAATAAAAATAAATATGAAAATGATAATAATACAATATACAACAGTAAAAATCAATATAAACCTAATAATACAATACAAAACAGTGGGTATCCAAAACCAAAAACTGGCTACCAAAATAAAATGTTAAAGCTTATCCTAAGTCTGAGCTTGCTTATGCTTGTCTATAGGGAATAGAGAGGGAGAGAAAAAAAAGACAGAAATAATTGGGGAAGGGAAGGGAAGGGAATGCATATCTATCATATGTGTGTGTGTGTGTGTGTGTGTGTGTGTGTGTGTGTGTGCGCGCGCGTATTAAAAAAGAAAAACTGGGGGTTTTGCTACACAATGAGGTCTCCTCCTCCCCTACAGCCTCAGTCTAGCCCATCACCTTAAATAACAACAGGTAAGCAGCACAATAGCACTAACATCTAAGGCAGCCAAACAGTCACAGAGCCTTTCTTTCCTTCCTGCAGGTGCTTCTTCTTCAGCAGCTGCCAGAGAACTCTTCCTACCAGCCCCAGCCCTGGGGCTTAGATGTCCCCAGGGCCTTGCAACCTTCCAGTCAGTTGACTGGGGGCAGGTGCTCCACATTGCCCACCCTTCCATATTTGGACTGGACACACACTATTTTTGTCTCATAAGTCAAGCTGATCCTCCCAATTCAAAGCAAACTGTACATCAAAGGTGCCAGCCTTTACTCTACAGTAAACCCTTTGTCAGGCTGAGGAAGCATCTGCAGTTGGTGTGTGTGCTCTTCCTGGATGGAAGGAATAAAAAAGCCAGAGGCTGGCATGCAATGCAGGCAAGAAAGCCAGTCTGTGCAAATGGAAATAGAGTCATCAGGGGATGAGAGACAGGTTGGGGGAGGGGGGAGGGGGGGATGTAGCAAGTAAAAGTGGAGAGGTACCTGGGGAGTCAGATGTCTGGCAGGTTGTCTTGTGTCAGAATTCCTATGTCTATATTGAGTCCATGAGTTTCTGTACCTAGGAGGTTGATGAAGTGCAGTTAATAGGCTCATCTGTGAAAAGTGGTTTGTAAATTCAAACAAGCACTGAAGCTCACTAACCTCATCACCAGAAGCCAACTTCCTACAGCCCAAAACATACTGAATGCATCCAGGCCATGCCATGAGAAGACATGCAAAACCTGCCAACAATATCTCCAGTATGGAGATATCTTCACAATACATATCTCCATTAGGGCACCAAGTGTGTATAAAATGGGGAATATTCGATCTGGATTCAGATTTGGCCCATATCAGGGACAGTGATTCAATTAGTTGATTCGGATCACTGTCCCAATTCGATTCGGCCGAATCTGAAGATTCGATGCTGATTTGCAGAATCAATGATTCGGCCATAGACACAGCTTTAAATGTTTTTTCTACATACCTCATGGTACCAGGCGCGGCTCGTGAACTCTGTGATGGTGGGGCAGATGGAACTTCCCACAGAAGTGTGGGGGAGGGGGGCTGCACACTCCCTGGTGAACCCGGAAGTGGACCAGAACTGCTTCTGGTCCACTTCTGGGTCTGCTGCCAAGCGTATCTCTCTGAATTGATTCGGAGGGTTCCAATTCAATTCAGAAACATTAAAGGGTCTCCTGATTCAATTCAGATTTGGAGATTTGGCCACCAAATAGGGCCAAATCTCTGCCAAATTGAATCAGTGACCAAAGATTCACACAGCCCTACTAAATAGTACTATTTATTACTATAATACTATTGTATAGTATTGTTGTATAGTACTACCTTAGAAACTCATGGACTCAATATAGACATAGTAGAATGTACAATTAATCAGTACAATTGTATTAAGTAGTTTTCCAAAATTGCTTGGTACTGACTTATCTCTGCTCCCTCATAAATTAAGGAAATTGACTTCAGTTAGGGTATAACCTACTGCTAAATGTTTTTGAAAAGCCCTCTCAGTAATAATTTATACTGAATCATTTGCAAGTGTTGGTCAAAATAAGCTGTTTCTATATGGGCCAGCAAATTAAGAAGAACAATATTATTTATATTCTGAAACAGGAAATATTTAATTGCTTTTTTTTTATGATTATGGGGATTACAACTAAAGGATTACAATAAATAAAAAAAAAAAAAATCTCAAGGAAATTCATGGTTTCATTAAAGTAGGCATCATGCCCTGACCTGAAGGGATTTGCAGTCCAGATGCAAAACAGAACCAAAGGCTGTAAGGAGAAAAAAGACAGGAAGTGAGTGGGGGGTCTGCACACAGCTCATGCCCTCTTCTCCCTGGCAGCAGCTGCTAGTGCCATTGCTATTACTATGACAGTGAGGGCTCAGGATGCTCCATCCAGGGGAAAGACTGAAGCTGCAGTAGCCAGTGCACAACCCGCCCCCCCCGGACTGTAAGTCTGATGCCCCACTCTAAATCAACTCCCAGTGCTGAAACCCCATTTGCCACCCCATTCTCTCCCCTACCCTTCACCCCAAATAAACTGCTGTTCCTTAGTCATAGAAGGTTAATGATGAGGTCTACATTAGAACCATTGGGCACAACCACACATGCAAACAAGTGTGCTTGCAGCAGCTCAAATAGAAGGGGTGCAAATTTGAGCCGGTGCTTTTTGCCTCAGCATACATGCCCGGAAATGCACTTTGGTGTGGGGCAAATTGTGCTACTTGGATCAAAATAACCCTGCCTGGATCCTCCTGGATCTGCAGCAAGGAGGGAACTAGAGCCGGGGGCCAGTACCTGTCCTGGCCCCATCAGTACAAAAAGCTGCCCTGTCAAGTAGCTCAGGGCTACTTGCTTTCAGGAGCTTCTGGGGTCCAGCCAATTGGTACCTGGGGACACTACCCCTTGTGCCAGCTGGGCTGCCTGGCTGTGACCTGCTGTGCACCTACCTGCAAGGCCCGGCTAGGGACTGTACAGCAGTAGAGACATCTGCCCCTCTGGGCCATCTGCCAGTAGACTGTGGCTGCAAAGTTGACCACCACTGCCGTGTGTGCCCCCTGCCTGGCCACCTGGGCAGCTATTGCCCAGAAGTTGTTTCGGGTGTGGTGGCCTGCTTTGAACTGTCAAAGCATGTCCTCCTGGGCCCAATTGGTGGGGATGGGGCAAGGCAGGGCAGGGTCTCCTCCCCCATGCTCTCCTCCCCCCTCTTCCAACCCCCCTGCCCCTTACTTATTGTCACTGGACCCCAGGTCCACCTCCCTGTGGTTGGCATGCTCCCTGCCCTACGGGTAGGCAGAGTGCTTCAGCACCAGGGTGAGGACCAGCCATAGAGACTCTCTGGCTGGTACCAGAGCATCTGTGTGGAGGACCCAGCCTCTGCCTGCCTCAGGGCATGGTCCAGTACCGTGCCCTGCCCCGCTTTTTTCTGCTCTGTTTTTATTTTTACCCCTGGAGATCCAGGGGTCTAATTATGCCCCCCGCAGGGAATGTTTTCACATTCCTGCACATGCTTCTTGCAGTGTCTCAAAGGGCTTTGAGATGCTGCAAGACGCATGTGCGCTTTTGTCTGGACATGGCCATTGAGGACTGGTATTGCATCTTCAAGGCTACAGTGATTCTCTCTGACCTCCTGTCATGCTTCCACATTGAAGTATTTGTTATTTTTAAGTCCCAGAGGACTTATTGGTTCAATTATGAGCTCTCTTCTACCACTTATAGGAGAGTAACCTCACCATGCAGTTCAGAGATTCACTACCCATCTCATCCTATCAGTAGATAAAGCCCCTAACTCTGGAAATGGCCAGAGAAAATGGCACCATGATGACAGAATTCATTCTCCTCAGGCTTATGGATGACAGACAGCTGAAAGTCACCTTATTTGTGGTGTTTTGGATCATCCACAGTATTGCCAGTATTGCTGTCAGGGAACCTTGGGATGGTCATGCTAATCTGGAGTGAACACTGCCTTCACATTCCCATCTACTTCTTCCCTAGCAACTTTTTCCATTGTACATGCCTACTACTCCTCAGCTCTGGCCAAAAAAAAAATGCTGCTGCATTTCCTAGCAACAAGGATAGCCATTTTTTACACTTGATGTGTTCTTCAGTTCCATGTGTTCCATTCCTTTGTAGACACAGAATCCTTCCTGTTGGCTATAGTGGCATATGACCCTTCTGTGGCTATTGCAACCCACTGATTTATACTGCTACAATGTCCAGTTTTCTCTGTATCTGTCTGGTCTCTAGGGTCTAACTCAGGGGAATTGTAAGCTCTCTCATACATACTTATTCTACCTTCTGCAAGAAGAATGCCACCAACCATTTCTCATGTGATCTCACTGCACTATTAGCAATCTCCTACTCAGATACGTCCCTCATTGAGATGCTGCTATTCACTTTTGGCAGCTTGGTTGAAGCTAGTAACATCTTGACAATCTTCACTTCCTATACACTGATAATTGTAGGTATACTGAGGATCTGCTACACTGAAGGCAGGCTCAAAGCCTTTGCCACCTGTGCCTCCCACCTGATGGATGTCACTATGTTCCATGGGACACTCCTCTTCATATACTTTCGACCATCTTCCAATTATCCCATGGACACAGACAAAAAAGCCTCACTGTTCTACACAGCGGTCATTCCCATGTTCAACCTCCTGATCTAAAGCTTGAAGAACAAGGATGTGAAGGACGCTTGCAGGATGCTTGAAGTGGAAATCCACCCCCCAGTGTTTCAGTACAGCCAAAAGCTTCCAAAAACAGACCCATGAGTGGATCTTGCCCCTGTCACAGGCCATGATATTGTGCCAAGACCAAACCACATTACCACTGACAGCAGAAATGGTAGCACTCTTAAATGCCACCTGTTAGTGAATATGGGCCTTATTCTACTTGAAGATTTGCCAGTGGCTTTTTTCACTGGGCAACAGATCAAATTCTGGGGCTCAGCATTGACTATGTCTCTATATGGATAAGTAACAGTGGGCACGTTTACATGTTCCTTAATGCCACATAATTACGGTGAATCTAGTATCTGTAATGACAGGTAGTAACTTAATACCCTGGAATCAGCATTACTGTGCATTAGTGCAAACAAATGGCATTTTTGTGATGTTAATGCACAGTAGACTAAACCTTCCATGCATTAACACATTAGCATGGGTTTTGCCCACCGCGCTAATGTGCCGCAGAATTAGTCTACTGCACTTGAAGCGTCTCATGTAGATGCACCCAGTTAAGCAGACAACCTTTATTACATGAGTGGAATTGTGTGTGTTTTGGATCCTGCTTTTCTTTATTTGGATCATACTTTCCTTCATTTGATAGATAAATTTTACATAATTTTGGAAAGAATTGTTTAGCCCAAAAGTTCATTGCTTGTAGACCCTTGCCCAAGGAGTGGGATACCTAATTAGATGCTAGAGTCCCTCTGTCTCCTCTGACCATATATATCCTAATTCAATCATTAGGGCAAAGTTTAGACACTGCCCCAAGCACCTTTCTCTACTCCTAGTGGTAAAATTTAACCACTTGGTAGACAAAAGGAGATGATCTCTTGGCCCAGGAAAAAAGAAGATGGGATAGCTCAGTGAAATAAACACTTTATTTCCCAGAGATTAGGGGGTCTTTGGTTCAGGTCCCTGCTGTTATCACATTTAGCTATTGGCTGTAATGGATTACCTTCTTTCATGGGGCAGGAAGGACCAGAACTCAAGGACCATTTCTTAATAGGGCTATGCCTGTTTCACTCAGACACTTTCCTCCATTGTTCTGAAGTGTGTGTGTGTGTGTGTGTGCGCGCACGCGCGCATGTATGCATGCATTCGCACACATGCACTTTTCCCTGTGACTAAGGTTTCAGGGCCTTACATAGAGTTTACGTGAAGGGATAAGATCTCAAAGGAGTTCAAGTGGTTAGGGCACAAAATGAACTGTGCAGGGAGAAGCTGGATCCAAAATTTACCTAAGTAGCCAAATGCCACGTATGTGACTCACTGGGTTACTTATTCACTTCAAAAAAAAAAAAAAGGCCTATGGATTTTCAGAAAGGGCAATTTATGCAGACCTATTTGTTCATTCCTAAATGGGTCAAGTCCCCCTTGCTGAGGATTTACAAAGTTATTAAAGAACTTCCTGTTTTATAGTAAGGCATTGGGAAAATAAACCAGGTATAAACAGGGGAATGCTCAGGATAAAAAGCCTCAAGCCTACAGCAAAAATGAAAGAAGCAGAAGAGACTTACATCTAATGGAATGAGTGAGGTTGAGAAAAGTAACTAATTCAGCAGAGTATTAAAAATTTGCCTCTATTAGATATCCACAGCAGCCTAGTTTAGTTGATTCTTCAAGTTGTTCCAACTGACGACTTTTGAAATGCTTCTGGCACCTCGTTATCCAGGAGAATGACATGCTACCTCTACATGATTGCTTTTAACTATTTCTGTCTTAACTGCAAAGCCAAGAGAGACAGTCAGCTTTTTCCAGAATGAAGGACAGAAATGCATTTTTCAATCAGTTTCTTTTAAATGCAGAAATGGCCTCTGAGATTTTCTGAGCAGGGAGAGATACTGATCTTAAAAGATTCTCAATTCTGATTTCACTACCTGACATCTCTGCTTTACTCAATTACTTCTCTCATATTCTGACAGAGGGCAAGAGATATTTGAACTCAAGACTTGTAAATTAACAAATTGTAACTTCTGCAGTGGAGTGAGAATTTGATCCTGCAGTGAACAACTTTGTCATTCATCAGTAGTGCTTACTACTGATCAGACAGTAATACTTCACTACCAGGACACTTTGAAGCTATGACGATATAAAAACTGTCAACTTCCAGGTAACTATAATCATGGCTTGTTCAATCTTTGTTTTAATTTAGCATGCCTGAATATTTCTTCTTCCCCTCCCCCCCCCAACCAGCCACATTCATGCACACATATTTTAACAAATGGGAAATGATTTTAAGCCCTTTGGTATAATCTGATTCTATTTATCCATCACATTGGAATTAATTTAATTAAATTATGAGACTGAAAAACTGTTTTCATCTTTTTCCCCATCCTTTAATAATCACTATTCTTTATTTTTCAGTATTCTAATTTATGATATTTGCCAATCCAAATAATAAAAAAAAATGGGCACATAAACTATAAAAACATCAGTCCACCTGTCCATCACCATACCCTTCTTCTTGCTCCATCTCTCCCTTGGGCTTTCTTTTTCATTGTTAAAAATGTCAATCCATGTCTAGTGATAAAAACACCCAAACTTTTTTTTTTTTTAGCACAAAGGAAATTTAATTAATTAAATTCAATTAAATTGAAAATATTGGTAAGGTGAAGCATTTGTCAGATACCTTGCATTTTTCTGGTTATACTAAGTAGCCATATACTCAATGTAACTTCAGACAAATGGCAGTTTAAAGTGGATTTCTCTTGCTAGAAGAGTGCCAAGTAAAATACATTTAAATTAAAAATCCTGGAGAAACGCAGAGCCAATTCAGAGTTCATCTTCATGATGTGGGCCACTTTAGATGATATCTTTGTAGTTCTCTGAGCATAGTGACCTAATCCACAGGACTTTCGTCAGGCTGATGTAACCTAAACCCTTTCCCTCAAACTCAGACACAGGTGGAAGTCATGGCTAGAGTGAGGGCGGGCAGCCTTCCATTTCTCCCACCATTTCTAGGGCCAACAATTAGGGACAGGGATAGGAGTCCCTCAGCTATGGACGAATGGACATAGTGCAGATGTGGCACCTTAGGATGATGACAGGGTCAGTATTGACAAACCCACATAGCCCCTCATGCATCAAATAACATCCCTATCCGCTAATGATCACAATGATGTTTTCAGTTCCCTGCCTAGAACTATCTCTACACCTTCCATATCCCAGAATACATAAAAGATGTCAAGGAAAATTCCTCCTCTCCTTCTATGGCCCACCAAAAACTTTTATAATTGCCCTACTAGAATCACAGGACATTCCATAGGCAGACAAGGTTATTTGGGTGAATCTGATATCTTTTATTAGACCAACTTAAATAGCTGGGGAAAAAAATTCTTAGGAAGCTTTTGGGTTTAAAAATCTGCACTAGTTTTGTTTCAAAGCAGAGCTATGGCAATGGAAATTCTAGAAAGTCAAAGAAAAATAATTGGGTTTTCTTTTTCTAGAAAAGGAGTTGTCATTACCATTGTTGTTGTCTTTGTTATTGTTACTTTCAATTCACAGAAATATAAGAAATATTATTTGATGAAACTAAGCACTTGTTCTCCCCAAATTCAGGTCTGAACATATTCTTATGGTTTTTATAAAATACAGTCAGGCCTCAATTTACACGGTATTTTTTGCATGGTTTCAGTTATGCAAAATTAATTGTGACCCTATATTTTTGTACATGGTATGGATTCACTTTTACATGGTGTAGTGTGTGTAGCTGGTAAGTGTGTTCTGTTGTGGTGGAAAGGGAGTGGGGGAGAAGAGGTATGGGGGGGCAGCCATCTGTGGTTAGGGAGGGAGTGGGGCAGGGGCTGGGTGGCATGGGTGTGGGACAGAGCTACGGCTCATCCAGGAGTTGTGGCGGAGGGGGGTGGCTCCCACAGCTTTGCACAGCCCAGGAGGGTACAGGAGGGGCATGTGCCCCAGATCTGTGTGGGGCAGAGTGGACAGGCTGCAGCTGTGGGCTGAGGCCAGGGCTGTGCCAGGCTTCTCATTGGGGGCTGGGATGGGGGGGGTGACAGCGGCACTGGGTGAGGACTACGGGAGGGGGCTGGAGCCACCACAACACTTGCTGTAGCCCCCCCCCCCCCCCCAGCGCCCCCTCGCCCCCCCCCCCCCCCAGTGCCCTTCCCGCACTGCTCTTGCTTGCCTGGCACAGCCCTGGCTCTTCTTGGTACGTGGGTGGAGGTGGGGGTTGAGCCGGGGCTGCATGTGGGGTGGGCAGTGGCAGTACTGAAAGGGGGCTATGGGGGGGCTAGAGTGAAAATTGGGGTGGCTGCAGCACCCTCCCGTAGCCCCCTCCCAGCACCACCACTACCTGCCCTGAGCCCAACCACCACCAAGAAATGCCCAGTGAAGCCCCAGCTCCTGCAGCCCACCTGCACCACCGTGCGCAGATCTTGGGGCATAACCCCGCTGCCCTTCCAGGGTGTACACAGCAGTGGAAGTCACCCTCCCTGCACCTCCCAGATGAGCTGAAGCTTTGTCCCATGCCTGCCCCACCCCAGCTGTGCAGCATCTGCTCCACCCCACTCCCCCCCCTCACCACGGGGGGTGAAGGTCTTGGTGGCCTCGATGAAGGGCTTGAGGACCACCAAGATCTGAGAGATGGTACCCCACTCTACCCCAGTGTTGCAGACTATGGGCAAAATCCTATTTAATTTTCTGCACTGAAACAACATTTCTTTTGCCATTACACACAGTTTGGGGCTTCTGTTTCCATGCCTTTCAGAACAGAAATAATGGAGGAGACAGGATGTTCTATGTTTAATCCCTATTACTTAGACGTTAAATCACTTGCTCAGAGGCCTAGAGACATTGGCTCTAGGGTGCAGTAATCTGGTGGGGGGTTGAACCTATATTTCTAGCTATCAAGTAAAGTGAACTAAGCAACATGGCAGAGTGATTAATTAAGCCTCTCCTCCTGAACAGAAGTTTTATATTTTTCTGCATTTAAAATTCATTAGATAAAATGGCTGGTGAAAAATGTGAAAGTTTCTAGCACTAAACATTCAAACTGGGCACATCTATACATGTGCCGGACTGTGCAATTGTTATTGTGCAGTCATTTAGTGCTTACTTAAGCACTATTACTTCACAGCCCTGGTACTACTAGATCATTTCCAATGCTACTGTGCAGTAGCAATGAGTTACTGAACAGTAGCATTGGTATCATGGTTCCTGGCTGCTGATGCTACATCCTGTAGTAATAAGCTATGGCAACATAGCTGATCACTATAGCAATATAGTGTCTTGGGTAGAAGTGCCCACCAGAAAGTAGGGCCCTATTCATCTTATTAATCTATGGCAGCAGCCATCTTGATAAGAGACAAACCTGCTGCCTTACTCTCTTCCCCTGGTCCTACATATCTCCATATATTGGCAGCTCAGTTGTCAAGACTGTTTGGTCTAAATTATGGGAATACCCTCCTCTAACACTGAACACCTGCTGGTCCTGTTTTTTCTGCAACTAAAATTACAGGATTTACCTAGCATTATGTATGTATCTGGACAATTCTATTTAACTTTATACCTGCATGACCAAAGTGGAGCCTCACTGAAGAAGCTCAGCGGTGGTGTGCATGGTTGCATATCCAGAGCCAAAAAGTGCACTTAGGGGGTTGTGGACAAGCCATTATCATGCATAAATGAAATAAGATTCATCCCTAGGTGCTCTGAAAAGATGTTGAAAATGTACTAATAGAATATAAGAAACACAAGGGAGAGGCTGGTGTCAAAGGATAATCAAGGTGGATTTTTCCACTAAGACTTTCTAGAGTCCCTTTTCTGAGTAAAGAGAAAGTAGTGAATCCTGAAATGACCTCCCAATTAATTGAGTTTATATTGTTCATTTTTTTTCAAAAGTAAGGTAAATTAATCATCCTCATAGAATCTAAAGCAATGTATTTAATACAAATATCCTCCTTCCGTAATAATAATCTCAATATTTCCCTCATCATTGTGGAATAGCTGATGACTGATTATTATTTATTTTGTGTCTTGGCAGGTGAATTAACATCTTGTAGAATACTGATTCCTGCACTGAGCACATGGCATCTGTACATAATGTGTCTGAATTCATTTTTCTGGGGCTTACTCAGCATCAGGAGTCAGAACAAATCTGTTTTGTGCTGTTTTCATTGTTCTATGCAGTTACTATAGTGGGAAACCTCCTCATCATTATCACTATCAAGGGCAGCCAGAGTCTGATTTCTCCCACGTATTTCTTTCTGAGCTACCTTTCCTTTGTGGACATCTGCTACTCTACTGTAATAGCTCCCAAAATGATTGCTGATTTCCTTGTTGAGAGGAAAACCATCTCATTCCCTGGTTGTTTGACACAGCTCTTCTTTGCCCATTTCCTTGGTGGTACTGAGATGTTCCTTCTCACAGTCATGGCTTATGATCGGTACATTGCTATCTGCAAACCACTTTATTACATGACCATCATGACTGGGCATGTGTGTGGCTGGATGGTGTTGGGTTCCTGGACAGGGGGCTTTCTGCATTCCATTATACAAACTCTCCTAACTACCCAGCTCCCCTTCTGTGGGCCTAATGAGATTGATCATTATCTCTGTGACGTACACCCTTTGCTGAAACTGGCTTGTACTGACACCTACACTGTTGGCGTCATTGCTGTTGCTAATACCGGGATGATTTCCTTGACCTGTTTTGTTGTGTTAGTTATATCATATATTGTCATTTTAGTCTCTTTGAGAAGACACACTTCTGAAGGGCGCCTCAAAGCTCTCTCTACTTGTGCCTCACACATCACGGTAGTAGTTATATTTTTTGGGCCATGTATCTTCATGTACTTACGACCATCAACAACTTTCTCAGAGGATAAGATAATCTCTGTGTTCTACACTGTCTTCACCCCTATGCTGAACCCATTGATTTATACCCTGAGAAATGAAGAAGTTAAAAATGCCATGAGAAAAATGTGGATCCAAAAAGTGGACTTAGAAGATCAATAAAAATTGTAAGGTGTAAATATAGTACATTTAGAAACTGATGGGTAAACTAGATTTCACCACCATTTCAGAGAAAAGTCATTTTTATATTACTGTCTATTTCTTTTACCTTGAAAACTTGACAAAAGTTTCCTATGAATATTGCTACTGTGCACCTTTTTAATAGCAATGCTTTCAATATTTAAATATGAAAAGTAGATTATTTTGTATGTTTTGTTCACTTAATTTGATAAATTTACTGTTATTATTACTAGCATCATCATTATAATGGAGCATGCTAATGTTGGCATTCCATTCTTTACTTGCTACATAAAATACCATTTGGTCAGCTACATAGTTTTCTCTGTGCCAGAAATGACACTTATGTGTAGGTTTATTTTCTTCTCCTGGACCTGCAGCCCTGAATTCTCTACTTTCCTGCAAAACACCCTTATTGCTATGCCACAGGTCAGCTATTGCCCTTGTCTGACACACCCTTTTAAGCTGGCCAGTGGGTAGCCTCAAGATGAAGATATGTGCATTAGGGTTGTGCAAAGTGGGCCCTAATCTATGTGGGCCCTAATCGAAATGCTTACTAATAGATTCTTTGAGGACCCACTCCATGATTTTTCCAGTAACAGAGGTGAGCCTCTAGTTTCCTGGATCCTCCTTTTCCCCTTTGTTAGTTAAGGGCATTATATTTGCCTTTTTCTAATCATCCAAGACCTCACCTGATCGCCATGAGTTTTCAAAGATAATGGCCAGCATCTCTTCAATCGTATCAGTCAACTCTCTCAGCACTTTTGATGCATTGCATCTGGCCCCATGGACATATCCAGCATTTCTAAATAGTCCCTAACCTATTCTTTCACCACTGAAAGCTGATCACCTTTTCCCCAAACTGGGCTGCCTGGGGCAGTGATTTGGGAACTGACCTTGCTGACCTTGCCTGTGAAATTATGTTTGGGCATGCCTACGTGTGTAATTACAGTGCTTGAATAAATTGCGCAGTTTACTGCTCTGGAATTAATTGATGCCAGGTGTGCTGTTTGAGTGTTCACCTGAGAGCAATTAACTCCAGAGCAATAAGCTCTGCAGTTTTCAGGCACAGCACATGGAGCCCAGGTGGAACAGAACCAATGGCAGGAGGCCCAGGGGTCAGCCTACCAGTTGGGATGTAACCCTTGGTTCAAGGTGGTGTGAAGGAGCTGGCTGGGGCAAAAGGGAGTTTCAGCATGGGGCTAGCTGGCACCCCCCGCCCCCTACATTGAAACACCTTTATGCCCGAACCAGCCAGCATCTACGTGTGTGCTGCTGTGGAGTTTTTTACTCTGCAGCAGGATAGTACTTGTATTTACCATCTGTCATTCTATTTTTTGAATGCTTAGTAATATGCACTTTGTGAGGTTCTTTTAAATGTGTATTTTCTTGTGACTAAAAGGGTGTGTCTGCACATTCATTAACATGCAATTAAGCTTAATAAACTTTAAGGGCAATGCCCCTTAAGGCTCATTAGTCAGGTTTCTACACATGGACACTTTAATGCACCTTAACACAACTTGCTGGGTGAACGCCTTTGCAGGCTTCCTGGACAGCACCCTGCACCACCTGTCTCTAAGCCCCTCCCCAACAGATGAGACTGGGTGGGAGCAGCGGTGTTTCTGCTGCTAGTGTCTGCCTTGGGCTGGGGTTCCTGTCCAAGCAATGCAGCACTGCAGGCAGCAGGATGCCTCACTGCCCACCCAGGATTCAGGTGCCTTTAGATGCCGGAGGTGCAGTTCCCCCCCAGAGAGCAGGCAGGGTGACTCTGCATTTACCCCAGTGCCCAGAATGGCATTGCCTGTTCCAGCCAAAATGGCTCCAGCCTGGTGGGACTTTCCCCTCCCTGTGCTGCACCCAGCGTAAGGGTGGGATGAGAAAACAGCAAAAAAAACAGCATTGTTTGAACTGGCCTGCTTTCTGCCTTGGGGTCTGACAGTTACTGAGCTGTGTCTTTCAGCAGCTCAGGAGCATTAGACAACAAAGGCTAGCATTGATTTGAATGATTTCCTACTTGCTAGCCTAGCAAGTGGGATTCCAAAATACCTTTTGCTTGCTTCTAGACCCTTTAATTTTAGTATTATACTCATTGATATATTCTTTTCAATTTTATAATTATATTAGATATTACAGTATAGAATTTAATTTAAATAGGAAGGGAGATACATTTATATTTTATGTCTATACATTTATACCTTGCAGCATATACTACACACCTTATAGAATTTATATAGGAACGTAGATACATTTATACATTTGTATAAAAACAAGACACTATGAAACACACCGTGAAGTGTGGCGGAAAGGCATCTGGCAAGACTTCAGGGAGGGGTGGAAGAGGGGGTAGAGGTGTAAATCCACCCCCACCACACACACACAAACTGAGATGCAACCTCTTTCCTACAACTAGCAGGGCTGAGGCTTCCAAGAGCAGTAAGGAGAGGGGAGCAGTGTCCGTGCCACCGCCTGTGCCTGAGTCTGTATCCCCTCCAAGGGCACAAGCCATAAACCACCCCCCACCACCACCATGACAATGAGCAGCAGCACCAGCACAGGCACCAGCATAAGAGTCTCCTCCACCCCCATTTTACTTCCCATGCTGAGCCTTCCAGTGCCAGAGAAAGAGCTAGATCTGGATCTGAGTGCCCTAGCAAGGGAAATTCTAGGGAAGGAGGAGCAATCATCTGAGTTTGTGCTCCATACCCCTCAAGTTTCCCCTAGAGTCAGGTCTCCTTCCCCAGAAGGCAGCTCAGAGGAGGCTGAGGTAGCAGTATGCAGGCCCCCATTTTACTTCCCATGCTGAGCCTTCCAGTGCCAGAGAAAGAGCTAGATCTGGATCTGAGTGCCCTAGCAAGGGAAATTCTAGGGAAGGAGGAGCAATCATCTGAGTTTGTGCTCCATACCCCTCAAGTTTCCCCTAGAGTCAGGTCTCCTTCCCCAGAAGGCAGCTCAGAGGAGGCTGAGGTAGCAGTATGCAGGCCAACTGAGTCTGCTCCTCCTGTTGCTGTGCCTTTGCCTGCTGAGGAGTGGGAAGTTGCAGCATCCATACATGCACCCGCACCCCAGAAGCAAGCGGGTAGTGTGGTCTGGGATCATTTTGAGCTGGCAAATTATCCCACATATGCTATCTGCCTGCACTGCTGAAACAAAACCAGCTGGGGCAAGGGAACAAAACACATGAGCACCATGGGGATGTTGATGCATCTCTTCAGGCACTACACCCTTGCCCTTGCTCCTCCTCAGCCTGGCACCAGTGGGAGTGTGCCCAAAGGAATGTTCCACTCTCGCTCCAAAGTCCCCATCCCCCCCCCCCCCAAACCAGAGGCACAGCACCTTGGAAATGTGGCGGAAAGTTGAATTGGGGAGATGCTTGCTGTGAATGGCCAGCACTTCTCT
>NW_005842683.1:498944-515028 GCF_000455745.1 Alligator sinensis | reverse complement strand
GTGGTGCCCTCCCTGTATGAGGCATGCAGAGCATCAAGTGAGGCAAGATGCTGCAGGGCAAACAAGCAGAGCTGAACATCCCACAGAACAAAATCATGCAGGATGTGGAGACTCAGTGGAACTCCACATACCTGATGCTCAAAAGGCTGGTGGAGCAACAGAAGGCCATCCATGAGATGGCCTTGTTTGGGGAGATTGGAATCAGTGGCCCCCTTAACGGAGCTGAGTGGGATACTATCTCCCAGATCTTGGTGGTCCTCAAGCCTTTCCTCAAGGCCACCAAGGCCTTCAGCGCTGGTGATGCCCTTCTTAGCCAGGTGATTCCTGTAGTGAGGGAATTTCAGAACCAAATGGAGAAGTTCCAGGGGATCCATGTTCCTGGCTGGGGCAAGCCACTGTCACCAGGCATCCGAACACTGGTCAGGCAGCTGAAGGGGGGCATCAGGAAGTGGTTGGATCCCTTGAAGTCCAGTACGGTCCAAGTGCTGGCCTCCATGTGTGACCTGAGGGTGAAGGACAGCATATGCAGAAGCCAAAGCCTGAACTAGTGGATGGAGGTGCTGGTGAAGAGAGTCAGGGAGGCAGCACAGTGTTCATGGGGGGATGTGGAAGAGGGGGATCCACTGTTCCATGCTAGCACACTATCCACCAGCCATTTTCCTCCTTCACCACAGGTGATGTCAATATGGGCCAAGGGCGTGGCTTCAATGGTGGGGTCCAGAGGCACCAGACCCCTCCATGAGGCAGGTAGTACTCAGGCCTTGGTGGCTGCCTATCTTACCAAGGACATGGAGCCACTGCTGTGTGACCCCTTGGCCTACTGGGCAAACCACAGCCAGATGTGGCAGGATCTGGCCACAGTTCCCCATGAACACCTGTCCTGTCCACTGACCAGTGTTTTGAGTGGGAGGGTGTTCAGCATTGCTGTGGATGTAGTGACATCCCCACTGCACCTGCTCAGATCCTGTTTTGGTGGAGCAGCTGGTGTTCCAGAAGGTAAACCTCCCACAGCTGGGGTTCCCCAAGATCCAGGTGCAGATGGAGTGAATGCCATGCTCCCCACTCTGTCCACACCTATTTCCTTTTTTTCATTTTTTAAAAGCCATTTAATTTCCCACTGTCAGAGATGGAGGGGGAACTCACTGCATCACCAGCCAGCAGGGGAAGAACACGTCCATGCTGAGGTTCCATGCCAGGACTAACTTGGAGGTATGGGTTGGGACTACGGGGAAAGAGGAGGCCCCAGGTCCTGGGCATGACCACTAAAACTTCACTCTGCCAGGGTCAGGGAGGCCTGGTGGGCCTGCTGGTGGCATGGTAGCCCCTGGAAATGCCAGGACCGAGGATCCCCCTGGTGAAAGGTGGGTAGGAGGCACCATAATCTCCATCTACCACATGCACACACAGAGTCTTGGCTAGGGAGAGCCCAGGCCCATCATGTCTTTGACAGGCCTGAGGCTTGCTGGTTGCAGTGGAGTTGTGAGGCTCCAGGTTAGCTCAGCTTAGCTGCCTGGGATGCCAGCTTTTGGGTTGAAAAACCCTTTGCAGGCTGGGGAAACAGCTGCAGTTGGTCTCTGTGTGAGCTGTCCCTGGGTAGAAAAAAATAGTAAAGAAGCCAGGGGCTGGCATACAATGCAGGCAAGAAAGCCAGTCAGTGAAAATGGAAATGGAGGTGTAAGGGGGTGAGGGACAGGCTGGGATGGTGGGGGAGGGGGAAGGGGGATGTAGCAGCACAGGTAAAAGTGGAGAGGTACCTGGGGAGCCAGATAACTGGCAGGTTGTAGTGTGTCAGAATTCCACTGTCTTTATTGAGTCCATGAGTTTCTGTACCTACTACTTAGGAGGGTGATGAAGTGAAGTTCATAGACCAGACTGTGAAAAGTGGTTTGTAAATTTCCTTTCAAGATCATGCCTGAGAGACTAAAGACAGAGTGGGTTTTTTTGTGAGAAATGTGCCCCCACAGGTAGTTGGGTATGATTGTCTTGAATAGATTCTGGTGTGCAGTCTGTGGGGGTACTGGAGATTGTTGGCAGGTTTTCTGTTTTGAGCTGTAAGAAGGTGGCTTCAGTTCTAGTGATGAGGTTGTGGAGGGCCAGTAGGGGGAGCTCCTGTGTTGATCTTCCCACCTCACCATGCCTGTCCACCTTCTGGACTCCACGTGTCTCTCCAGGGGTGCCTAAGCCCTGGCAGACCCCCTTTCGAGCCCCACCACAGAGTCCGAGGGTAACGTGTGCTGCTGCCACCCCGAGAAGGGACTGTCTGGGTCCTTTGTCCTCGGGGAAACACAGGCCTAATAGACCTATGGGTACTCGACCCAATACAAGAACTTGGGGCACTTCCCCAACTCGGGGGCCAAAAAGGATAGTCTCCCTTAGTCCACAGACCCAAGGGGCCTCCTGGGTATAATTAAACCCACCCCTCAATAAGTCTCCTACACCAGTCACAAAGGAGACTTTATTGGTTACAGAGGGTAGGGTTAGAATAGGGTACAGGGTAGAGCAATATCATAGAAATCCCATAGAGCAAACTCCTGTGGCTGGGGTAGCCTTTGATCTCGCATCTGAGTTACTGCAAGCTATATATCTAGTTGGATCTCAGTTAACTTACTCACAAGTATCATCTAGAGGCTGTTGGAGAATCCCTCTGGAGGCAGACAGTTCCTTGATCATGAGTTTTGAGAGAGAGAGCAAGTTTCAAACGGTACAGCTCTTCTTTGTTTCTGAGTATCCCTCATGGCTGCTGCCCCCTCCTCCTGGGCAATCCTTAACTTATAGCCCTTGTGACCTCATTTACCTGGTCCAATGGAGGCCAGCACCTGTTGGCTGTGAGCCAAACAATTTGAAATACATCACTAGTTGCCAGGCAGACACTAGCCCACCAGGAAGGAAGCCCCTCACCCAGGTATGTGATGCCAGTCATGTAGGCAGAGGGAACAGGTTTCCCCCCTCCCTCAGGAATGTATCCAGCTCAGGTTACTCAACAAGATAGGGTAAAGGTATGTATCCTCTGCTGGGCCCATCCTAATCAAAATTGTCACAGAGCAGATTTTTTGGGGGGGAGAAGCAAAGGTGGCTTTCTGCCACAGAGGTTAGGTGCTTGTTTGAATTTACAAACCACTTTTCACAGCCAGGCCTATGAACTTCATGTCACCCATGTCACGTGTTTTGCTTGTCAGCAGCTTGAGGTGCAGTTTCCCAGAAACCCCTCCACCTCTGTCCTTGAAATCTGGCAGGCTTCATGGCCTCAGCGAGGGCTAGCATGCCTGCAGTTTTCACCCTGCTTTGCCTTAACACACACACGTGACATGAGTTTTGCTTTCAAGACTTTGAGGTGCAGTTTCCCAGAAACCTTTGCTCCTAACTCCTTGAAACTTGGCAAGCTTCATGGATCCAAAAGCATCTACTGGCCCTACAAGTTTCATTTGAATCATGGGCAAAGCATCGAAACAACGTCCAAACAGCAAAACAGTTTTGACTAAATGAAACGCAACAGTGCTTTCAAAAGGAAATGAAACTTGAAATGAAACACTGAAACACTGTCCCATCAAAACATTGAAACAAAAGTCAAAATGTAATGGTGCTGCTTCATACAGCCCTACTGCCTGCTACTTCTGCCACTTTCCCCCAACCTGCCACCACCACTTCTCTACCTGTGGGGTCGGGGTCAGAGCCATCCCACAGGTAAGGGTGGGAGCACAGTGTGTGCTACCCCTGTGGTAGTGAGCAGGGTTCAGCCCCATGCAAGCACAGCAGGGGTAGCCTGGAGCCAGACTGGATACAGTGAATTGGGAGGCACCCACATGCAGGCTAAATGAAATAGTCTGGTGGGCTGGATCCAGCCTGCAGGCTGTTTTTTGCCTGCCTCTGAGCTAGACTGTTCCCAGTGGTGGCAGATGACAGAACAAGGAGCAACGGTCTCCCATATTGTATCTTTCAAAGGAATTGCATAAGGGATTATGTTTTTCAGTCACATGAAACTCAGTGTACTTCAATTCCTTTCTTTAGATAGTGCTGTGCTCACCAGAAATTCACAGGTTTAAGTCCCAGTCAGTTAAAAATGTACTATAAAGCTTGAGGGATTGTGGAAATAGGAGCATCAGCAAGGTCTAAAGTCAAGGAAAGTACACCTGGTTTATCACAATAGTGCCTAGAATATAAGTTTCCCATAAAGGCTAGATAAAATGTTATTTTCACATCTATATTGCTAAAAAATGAAGTTTCATTTCATTAACTTCATGAATTTTTACACATTTTTACACTATTTTAATTATTTTTACACATTTTTAAAAAAATGAATTTTACACTAATATTTGTGTAGAGACCTGGCTCTAAGGGAAATTTGAGGGGTGTGAAACACAAACTCAGATTATTCCCCCTCCTTCCCCAGAATTTCCCTTCCTAGGCACTGAGATCCAGATCCAGATCTAGCCCTTCCTCTGGCACTGGAAGGCTCAGCATGGGAAGTGAAATGGGGGTGGAGGAGGCTGTCATGCTCGTGCTGGTGCTGCTGCGTGTTGTTGTCATGGTGGTTGTGGGCGGGATTATGGCTGGTGCTCATGGAGGGATGCAGTCTCAGACACAGGCAGTGGCACTGGCACGGCTTCCCTCTCCTTGCTGCTTGTGGAAGCCTCATCCCTTCTAACTGGAGGAAAGAGGCTGCATCTCAATTTGGTGGTGGTGGGGAACTTATAGCTCTCCCTCTACCCGCTCTTTTGCCCCTCCCTGAAGTCTCGCCAGCTGCATTTCCACCATGCTTCATGCTGTGTTTCATGTCTTGCTTTTCTATAAATATATAAATTTATTCATGTGCCTATATAAATTCAGTAGTGTGGGTGGGTGGGTGGATGCAAAGAACAAATTATAAATGTATAAAACCAAATACAATATGTCTTCTTTCCTATGTAAAGTCAGTAGTGTAGGTGGGTGGATGCAAAGAAAAAACTATAAATGTATAAAACCAAATATAATGTCTTCCTCCCTATATAATTTCAATACTGTGTGTGGGTGCAAAGAAACTATTAATATATAAAAACAAATATAAATATGTCTTGCTTCCTATATAAATTATATAATGTGTGTGTGGTGCAAACTATAAATGTATGAAAACAAATATACTATATCTTTCTTCCTATATAAATCTAATAATATATGTGTGTGTGTGCTGCAAGGTATGTATAGAAAACAAATGTATCTCCCTTCCTATATAAATTCTATAATGTATGTATGTATGCTGCAAGCTTTAAATGTATAGAAATTAAATATAAAAGTATTTCCCTTCCTATATAAATTAAATTCTATAGTGTAATGCTATCCAATATAATCATAACATTGAAAAGAATAAATCAATGAATATATTAATAAAATAAAAGCATGTATAACAAAGAAAAAGACATTCTGAAATCCCTCTTGCTAGGCTAGCAAGTAGGAAATGAACAGGAGCCTTTGTTGTCTGATGCTGCTGAGATGCTGTTAAACAGCTCAGTAACTGACACCAAGGCAGAAAGCTGGCCAGTTCAAACAATGCTGCCTTTTATGCTGTTTTTCCATCCCTCCCCCAGAGCACTGGGATTGGAAGGGATCTCAGGGAAGAATGACAGTCACTAGCCAATTACACAGTCAATATGAGAGCAGTCCTTTCCCACTCTTCCCCCCTTTTCCCCCTCCCTCTTCTTACTTTCTGTTTCCCTGCAGGCAAGCCCAGCTTCAGCCGAAGCTTCAACACTTAAAATGTTTAGAAACTTTCAAAACCTTTTGACTGCCCTCATTTTGTTTCAAGGTTGTTTCGAAGCCCTCTGTTTTGTTTTGATTTCACTGTTTCAAGCTCAAAACAAGTTGAAACAGCATTGAAATGAAACAGCCAGCAAAGCTTTGCACAGGCCTAGTCCTAGCAAGGGGTCCAAGAACCTACAGGGTTTAGTGGGGTCCATTAGGACTGTGACTGAGCTGAAGCTTGAGGGCAGCTTCCCTATCTATTATCTTTTTCAACAAGATGTGGCAGCAGGTGAGAAGAGAAGCTGCCCACAGGGTAGAGGTGGCACAGTCACAGGGTCCTAGGGGTATCATGGTCATCTCTAGGGACTGTACTCCATGACAAAGTCCAGTTTCTCAGAAGCCCCTGCACCTATCTCCTTGAAAGCTGATAGGCTGCATGGCCTCAGAAAGGGCTACCATCCCTGCTTTTTTCATGCCATTCTGCCTTAACACACACATCACAAGTTTTGCTCTGAACAGTTTGACGTGTGGTTTCCCAGAAACCCCTGCACCTATCTCCTTGAAAACTGGTAGGCTTCATGGCCTCAGCAGGGGCTACTATGCCTGCTATTTTCACCCCACTGTGCCTTCATACTCACAAGTGACATGAGTTTTGCTTTCAAGACTTTGAGGTGCCATTTCCCAGAAACCCCTGCACCAATCCCCTTTAAACTTGGCAGGCTTTATGGCCTCAGAAGGGGCTACTATCCCTGCTGTTGTCCCCTAGTGTTTACAAGAGGTGTACTTTTCAGAAGGAAACTAAAGAAAGAAGCCTATTACCTGTAGTGGCTGATCAGAGACTTGTTTTTGCTGAGTTACGAAGAAAGAGCAAAGAGTCTACCTTCCCCAGAGCAGCAGAAGCCTCACCTCTGCCACCTACTGGTGGCTCATAGTTAAAGCTGTATTGCCATTTATTGTTATGGGAAAGGGAGTGTGACCAGAGGGAAATCAATCTAGGTTATGGTGCGGGAGACTTTTTTTAGTGTTATAACCAGGTAAATGTAATCATTAAGGTTGTCTGATACAAGCAGGACCACCCAGTGTCATGGAATTGTTCATCTATTGTTGCAGTTATAAATTCTATTCAATTTGTTGGTTTTATTATTACTTATTGATTATATCTATCTATATCTATCTATATCTATATATAGCTATATGTATATATACCTATCGAGAGAGAGAGAGAGAGAGAGAGGTTCTTGAAGGCTCAGATCAAGTGTAATCAAGGGTTACAACCCCCTCTCTGCACCAGATAGACCTTCACTTCGAGAGGATTCTTCAACAACGGAAGACCCTGCTCCACCCGAAGAGGACCCCCACGATGAGACTCTATAGGGACTGAGAAATTTTTTCTTTGAACCACTTCTTCCACCATTGCGGACCATTGTAACGGGTTTGTGTGCATCTATCTTCTTTTTCTCTCAGTGTCGCGAACCCCCTCCCTTCCCTTCCCCTTTTCCCCATCCCCCTTACCCCCGGGCTTAGTTGGCTAACACTGTATCTCCTGTAACCTAGTTGCGTTCCCCTCCTTACCCCCATCCTCCTATTGTTAGTCCCTCGCTTGGGCGCTATATATTTCCCTACCGGCTTTGGCAGGTTTTTTTGGATTCACAATCCTAAACATTTACTAATAAAAGTCAATCTATATCTATCTATCTATCTATATTATATATCTTCTCTTGATTAATTATTTCTTTTCTGTATATAGTTGTGTATAATAAAGAAATGCATTTGTTTATTGGACATAATGTAAATTCATGGGCAGTGAGGGTGAGGGACACACCTCTCCATGGAACACCTCAATCAGCAGACCTGCCTGAGGGGGTTCACAGGGCTACTGATACCCTGAGGATCCAGAACCTGGCATATCACCCAGCCTAGCATGCTGGTGAGGGTTACAGTTACAAAACTGCAAACCAGATATTCTGGAATGTAATTCTTACATATATTAACATAAAGAGAGACTGGGCAGGTAAGTACCAAAACAGTGGAAGCCAATACACAGAGGCTGCCCATACAACTTGTGGCACACATCCCTCATGTTGGCCATCACAGGATCACAGAAGCAATTATTATTACTTAGTAGTTGTTGTAGTAATGTTCTGGTAGTACCAAGGATCCCTAGTCTTGGATCAGGACATAATTATGTTAAAGAAAACTAAGTCCCTGAACATAAGATCTTACCATCTAAGATTTAGATAGTAAACAAAGGGCAGCAAAAATAAAAACAATGGGCTTGGAAGGAAGCATATGAGAACAACAAAGAGGTGTATAGGTCCAACAGTCAACATGGTGATTCCTACCTCTTTATTTAGCTAATAAATGGAATATTGTTTGTATTCTACTGATAAGGGCCACTACTTCATGAAATTGCCCTATGTATTCTTTTTTTCTGTATTTTTTTGTACATGGTGCTTAACAGATGGAGTGATATTGAATGCCTTCAGGCATTTGGGTCTCTCAGGGACTAGATCTGGAAGAAGAAAAGAAGTAATTTTGACTCCACTTTCCAATATGCATTGCAGGTACCTGTTTTTGCTTGCTCCACTGAAAATAGGGACAGCTGACAACCGACGCCCAGGAAAAAGCCAACCTATTAAATGGGTACTTTGCGTCAGTTTTTCATCAGTCCCACAGGTTGCCCCTGCCCATTACAGGGCAGTGAGGTCTGGGTGAGGGAGATCCCTTGCCCTCCATCAATGCTGACCTCATGAAGAAATGCCTTGAGAGGATAGACACCTTCAAGTCAACCGGCATTGACAGTTTACACCCCAGGGTACTCAAGGAGCTGGCTAGC
This sequence comes from Alligator sinensis, assembly GCF_000455745.1. Lineage (NCBI taxonomy): Eukaryota > Metazoa > Chordata > Crocodylia > Alligatoridae > Alligator > Alligator sinensis. Next base: position 506,480 of record NW_005842683.1, on the reverse strand, counting down.
ATCATAGCTCAGCCCCTGGCACGGATCTTCAAGAGCTCCTGGTGCTCTTGTGAAGTGCCCAATAATTGGAAGAAGGCCAATGTGGTGCCTATTTTCAAGAAAGGGAGGAAAGTGGATCCGGCAAACTACAGGCCCATCAGCCTGACCTCTATCCTGGGAAGGTTTTAGAAAAAAATCATAAAAGAGGCCATCCTCAATGGACTGGAAAATGGCAACATCCTGAGGGATAGCCAGCATGGGGTTGTGGTGGATAGGTCTTGCTTGACCAGTCTCATTTCCTTTTACAACCAAGTGAACTATCACCTGGGCAAGGGAGAGGAGATTGATGTTCTATATCTTGACTTCAAAAAAGCCTTTGATCTGGTATCCCATGATCACCTTTTGGCAAAATTAGCCAACAGCGGCCTCGGGTCCACAATGATCTGCTAGCTGGGGAATTGGCTCCATGGTCGGACCCAGAGAGTGGTGGTTGATGGAAGTCAATCATCATGATGCCCTGTGACCAGTGGGGTCCCTCAAGGCTCTGTCCTTGGGTCTATATTGTCCAACATCTTCATTAATGATGTGGACATTGGAGTCAGAAGTGGACTGACCAAGTTCACTGATTATACCAAACTCTGCGTAAAGCATCCACACCTGAGGACAGGAGGGTGATCCAAGCTGACCTGGACAGGCAGCAAAGAAAGAGACTTGGGGGTCATCACTGACCACAAGATGAACATGAGCCTTCAATGCGATGCTGCAGCTACTAAAGCGAGCAAAATGCTGGCTTGCATCCATAGATGCTTCTCAAGCAAAACCTGGGACATCATTCTCCCATAGTACTCAGCCTTGGTGAGGCCACAGCTGGAGTACTGCATCCAGTTTTGGGCTCCACAGTTCAAAAATGATGTGGAGAAGGTTGAGAGAGTCCAGAGAAGAGCCACATTCATGATCAGAGGTTAGGAAAACAGACCTTACGATGACAGGCTGAGAGCTATGGGACTCTTCAGCCTGGAAAAGCTCAGGCTCAGGGGCGATCTGATGGCCACCTATAAGTTTATAAGAGGTGTTCACCAGGATCTGGGGGAACGATTGTTCACCAGAGCCCCCCACGGGATGACAAGGTCAAATGGTTATAAACTCCTGCAAGACCGTTTCAGGCTGGACATAAGGAAGAACTTCTTTACTGTCCGAGCCCCCAAGGTCTGATATAGCCTGCCATCAGAGGTGGTTCAAGCACCTACTCTGAACGCCTTCAAGAAAAATGTGGATGTTTATCTTGCTGGGATCCTGTGACCCCAGCTGACTTCCTGCCCCTGGGGCAGGGGGCTGGACTCGATGATCTTCCGAGGTCCCTTCCAGCCCTAATGTCTGTGAAATCTTTGAAATATATGTATGCACTGCAGTTCCATCTAGGGATTCCTGGCTTTTTAGTGCAAGGTTTAGCAGTCAGAAAAAAGTCCACTGAAAATATTTATGCAGGTACCTTCTATGTAATAGCATTTACAATCTTAGCAAAGTACAGGGCTTGACACTAGAACTCTGGTCCCCAGTTTGTGTCTCAAGGTCAGTATGTTATCTGTGAGAATATAATTCAGTCCTCTCGTCCTCAGGAAATCAAAAGTTAAAAAACAATGAGGACAGGGAGAGTAAGAAAAACATTATCTTCAGCACATTTCTTGTTCAGCATCTTTTTCCACAGGCCACTTCAGTTGGAGTTACTTGACAGCAAGAGATTGGAGTTACAGAGATAGCTGATTCACTGAGGACTGGTTGGAAGACAATTGAAATCAGCAGAAGACAGAACACAAAGGTGTGGACCTGGGTCATACAACACAGCTAAGTGTTTAGGCAAGTGGTTCTGGCAAAGGACAAAATCTAATATTAGAGAGTGAAAGACAATGAGGTAGGGCCACAAGAACAGATGGCAGGTATGGGTGGTATATAGGGAGAGGAGGAAAAAGAAAGAGAGATTGAAGACTAAACTGGAACTTTGCTACTTCCTTTGAATAAGGAGTGGTGCAAAGCTAGACTGAACCAGGAACGTCCTCAAGAATGATTTGTGACTTAGTCCCTCCTGTATTTTCCTCTTCCTCTGGGATGCAGGAAGTGACTTCATGCCTTTTCATGGTGACAGCTACTGCATATTCTGCACCCAGCCAGGTGGTGATGGGAAGTGGAACCATGGGGTAGCCCAGATCCTTTCCCAAACACCTGCTGCCATGGGGTTTTGATGGTTTTGAGAACTGTCCAAATTTCAGGTGGGAGTAGGAAGAGAAATAGGCAGTGTGGGGCTGTTGATATGGTATATATATTGGTTTAATAGGTGATGGTACTTCATCAAGATGTAGCAATGTCACAATACTACTGCATAAGGATATGAACTTGTTATGCAGTGCCACAAGTGCCACAGGCTGTGTGGCATGACTCTTAAGTTGCCATGAAAATTCCAAAAACCTTACGTAGAGGAATTGCTAATAAGATAGGCCTCTCTTTCCCACCAGTTAAAGACCATCCACTAACAACATTGATTTTTGTACCTAGGACATTGAAATAATTGAGACATCTCAATCCTGTTCCTATGGAACATATCTGCATGTCAACAACCAGACCAAGCCAAAGCTAGTACACTTGTTGGTCTACTCCTCTCAGTCTTCACAAGGAGAGACAAGTACTAGAATGAAAAGGAAGCTTAATTTCATGGCAAGTCCTGAGAATGCTATCAAGGTGTTCAAGGAGGAGCTCTGGGGTTAATGCTGAGCAAAACTTTTTCAGAGACTAGACTACTTATGGAAAAATGTGTCCTTGTTCATCCCAGATTTATTATTAATGTGTTGCCAAAACCAATTTGATACATAATGATTATGGATTGAAACACTGAGGAAGAAGATAACTTGGAAGGGTTCTGTAGCACATTGGTCAAGTAAGGACACTGACATGGATTCAAATGTCATTTCTGCTTGATTCAGAGCAGAGAGCTGAACCAAAGCTGGACATTCCTCAGGAGACTCATCAGTCAGGCTAATGGACATTCTAGGATGGGTTTCTGTTCATCTATCCTGAAGGTACACCAGAGCTTTCATTAAAACTTTTGAAATTAAACTAAACTCAAAGAGTGAAAATGACCCCAAAATGAACTGGTCTGTGCCTTTACCTGGGAGACAGGACAACTGGGTTGTCACACCCACAGGTGTGAACGGTGAAATATTTTAGGGAAAAAAAACAAAACTGTAGCATTTTCAATGAAAGAGACAAAGTGTGTGTCTACACAAAAGACTTTAGTGTGAAGTAGCGCAGTTTGCTGTGAAGTAAGCATGCATGTCTCCACATGCACACACTTACTGCACAGTAAATTTCCCTACTCACAATTAAATTTGCTACCTGCAAATGCAAGTAGCAAATTTACTCGTGGGTACTTACTGTGTAATAGCACATGTCTAGATGTCAACAAGAAGCAGATTTGTTCCTGGTCAGCCCTGCTACTATGAGGCCAACCTTTTTAAAGCCCCAGGGCCCTGGCCATGGGAGTCTCTCCTGGCCGAAGGCTGGGCCGTCTTTATAGCAGCCCTAGGTTGCAGGCAAGCCCAAGTCTGCAGGCATTTTGAGCCCTGCGGCATAACAGTAGGGAGGCTAGGGGGACTCTTGGCCTCTGTTGCTCCTGCATAGGGATGTTGGTTTCCCACACCCAGCATTGTGCTCCTTGCATTGTTGAAGGGTGTCATCCTTCTCCTGCCCTTGGCCCCATTCCCAACCTTCTTCACTGCCCTGGCACCATGCAGGGGTGGGTGGTGAGTCCAGAGTGATGGCTGCCAGACTGCACTCAGCTGATGGAGGATTAGGAGTCATGAAACTGAACCCCAAGTTTTCCTCAACTGCTCCCACTGCTGCAGCAGACTTGACAATCAGCTCCAAACATCAGCTGGCCCCATCTGATGCCCTGCCAAAGGTAGCCACCAGAGTTTCCATAGTTTCATAGTTTCATAGTAGCTAGTGTCAGAAGGGACCTGAACAGATCATCTAGCCTGACCCACTGCCACAGGCAGGTATGAATGCTGGGTTCACAAGACCCCAGACAAGTGAACATCCAATCTCCTCATAAATTTGCCCAAGGTGGGAGTGAGGACCACTTCCCTGGAAAGTTGGTTCTAGATTTTGGCCACCCTAACTGTAAAATATTGCCTTCTGATCTCTAACCTAAACCTATTCTCCATCAGCTTATTACCATTGTTCTTTGGTGGTGCTGGGGAGAAAAGGGCTCTGCCTCTTTGCTGTTGATCCCCCATATGAGCTTTTAGGCAGCCACCAGGTCCCCCCTCAGCCTCCTCCTGCTGAGGCTGAACAGGTTCAGGTCCTTCAGTCTCTCCTCATAGGGCCTGTCCTGCTGCCATCTCACCAAGCGGGTGGCCCTCCTCTGAACCCTCTCCAGGCTGGCCACATCCCTTTTGAAGTGCAGCACCCAGTACTGGACACAGTACTCCAACTGTGGCCTGACCAGAGTTAGTTGGTCCATGTTAGTCTCATGCCTTTACCCCATTTCTAAACCCTTTTCCTAGATCTTCTTGTGCCAAGCATCCTCTGCCCACATCCTGGATTCATTGATGGCCACTAGAGACTGCAGCATCTACTTTTTAGACTACCTTAGCCTTCTATGGTGAAGATCTTGCATTTGCTTAGCTTCTGACCATGTGACTGGCCATAGTCCAGCACCAGACCCATGCTGAGTTTTCCTTCTGTACACAGATACAGTGCCTGCTGATGAGGGAGTATCAGATGCAACAACAGTAGACAAGGGAGAAAGAAAGTCATTATGTTAGACTCCCACTACACCGCTTTCCCAACTGCCCCTCCACATCCCATAGCCAGAGCACCATGGAGATTTGTATATACTTACCATTCCTGGGGCCTGAGTCATCAGGGGCATGGGTCAGGGTTTGGATGAAGGTGGTCATGCAGCTATATTCCTCAATGTTGGTGCCCTCTCCTGTGTCCTACATGCCCTGCCCTTTGTCTGCATGCAGGGAGGCATGGTGCTGCAGGTTTAGAGTTGGAGCAAGCAACGTGTCCTTAGTGCATTCTCCTCGTCCAGCCTGGATGTCTTGCAAAGAGTCTTCCAGGATCAGCAGCAAGGGGGTGCCCTCATTCCTCACCATCTCCACATTGTGGGCTCCTTGTCCATGGTCCCCAGGCATGAAGCTGTCATCAATTGAATTTTCCAGGGTCTCACTCCCAGTGCTGTCCTCATCCTCATGGTAGTCCAATGCCTCCAACACATCCTGCTCCCCCATAGTGCCAAACATTTGGATTGCCTGGCACACCTCCTTTGACAGTATTTGTGACAGAGCCTCATAAAATACATATTTGCTTTTGTACTCCCAAGTTTTTGGTGGTGTCTTTGATGTGGTAAGAGTCACACTTGATTGCCTTGACTTTGCAGTGGCATTGCTTAAAGTCTCTGCTGTGGCCATGACACCACCTGTACTTAGCAATATACAGGAAGGTGTTTTTTTGTGGTGACTTTTCTCCAGTAAGCACTGGATGTTTTCATCTCTGCATATGTCCAAGGGGTCCTTCAGCTCCCCTTTGTCCCAGCTGGGTCCCTGGGAGTGAGAATGACCCAACTGGAGCCAGGACCAAGGGTGGGGGGAGGGTTGGCCAAGGAGCAAAAAGAGTCTTCTCCTTCCCCAAGTGGCATGGATGACTGGCTGTTCCCAGTTTCCATGGCTGATTGAAGGAAGGTCTGGCTCTAGTCAAGCTTGAAGGGTAATGCTCACCTATCATAAAACAGTGAGAGACTGCAGGATCTGACTCTGACAATGGCAATAGCCACCCTACCCTACCCTGGGTGAGAATTTGAACTCTTGCAACACAACACAGTCAGTCAACTACACCCCACACACACTAATGACCATGAATGGGACATCCTCCCACCCAGCTATTTCTTAGCTAGGTGCCATTCACTGCACCTCCACCCCCAGATCCCCAGATCTCTCAGTATTTTCCTTGGACTCTGGTTCCAAATTTCATGTGACCAATGAGGAAAAGGACATCCTGGACACAGCAGAAGCTGGGGTGCTGTGACATCACCTCCAGCCTGTTGATTATCAATTATAGGCACACACTAGCAGTCCAGAAACAGATAGTCCTTTCCACCTGGGATGACAAACAGTGACTGGAGAATTTTTTCATGAGCAGAAGCACATTCATGCACTTCGTTGCCAAGCTGTTCCAGTACATCATGCACCAGGACATTGTCATGGGACAGCCCCTCAGTCCAGAGAAGAGGGTGGCTGTCTCTGTCATGAAACAGGGCACCCCACTAGCTTCCATTACATCACAAACCAGGTTTATGTTGGAATGGCTACAGCTGTGGTGGTCATCCGGAAAGTATGTAGGCTCAAGCGTGCGGACTTCTTAAGGATATAATGGCAAATAGTTTAATTTACCTGGGGAGCCCATAGAAAATGATCAACAGCTTCTACAGCATGGGCTTTCCCAACTGTGTGAGGGCACTGGATGACACTCATGTTCCTGTGTGGTGACTGTCCCAGGGCAGTCAGGCATACATAAACCACAAGGGCTTTGTGTCCATCATCCTCCAAGCCATTGTCAATCCTCCCCTACCTGACCTGATGAAGAGCAGAAGGCATGCTCCTAGAATACCCTATGTGGTCATTTGCAGCATTGTGATGACCCCCACCCCCCCGCACCTTCACTGCTGATCCAGTTTACCCTCTTCTGCCCTGGCTGATGAAGCCCTACATGGAACTGCTGTACCACCATAGGGAGAACTTTAATTACTGCCTCAGCAAGTGCCACATGATAGTAAAACGTGCCTTCAGCTGCCTCAAGGCACACTGGTGAGGTCTGAGTGCATGCCAGAGGTAGACAAGGAGAACTTGACAAGTGTGAATGTGGTGGCATGTGTGCTCCACAATATATGGGAGACCAGACAGATGTAGTTAGTGAATTGTGAGCTGAGGAAGCACAGCAGACTGAGAGAAACCCTTGCCCCAAAATCATGTGTGGAAGGGAGAGTGGGCTGTGTGATACCCCCTGCAATGATGGGAATGCACAGAGGCCGGCTACCCTCATTCTTGATGCCCTGGCTATGTCCTTGCTGTTTTCCAAATCAAGAAGGGGGAGTAGGGCTACATTGCTGTGTATCCTGGTGCCCATGGCTGCTCAATGGCCTGACAAGGGTTTATTTAAAGTTATCCGATGCAATTAATTTGTCAATTTGTAAAGTTTTAAAACTGTATTTTTAAAATAAAGTAAGAACTACCTATGATGGCTGGCTGGTGCAAAATGTGTAGCCTTCTCCTGAAAAACACAGAACAAACAACCTTTCATGGGTTACCCTGAGCAGATGGTTGAGGCCATCAACCCAGCTGCGGGGTCTTGGGTGGGGTGGTGACCAGGGGCATATGCAGAGAGGTGTAGCTCTAGCCACAGTCCCTTTCCCACAACAAACCCCATCTGTCCGCTCCCTGCCAAACAACAGAGCCCCTCCCCACAACCCACAGAGCCCCTGTACCACCCACTCCACCCACTACC
>NW_005842683.1:475547-498913 GCF_000455745.1 Alligator sinensis | reverse complement strand
GTATGCGCGTGCCCCTGCAGACTCTGTCTAGTGCATGCTTTGTATGCCCTCCTGAAGGGCAGACCATGGGGTGGGAGCATGTAGAGGGTGGGTCATGGGGATAAGTGCTCAGCACCCCAATCTCTGGCTGCACCCACATGGGTGCACACGTTGCAATGAGGCCAGTGGGTGGGGGGCATGACTGTGGGTGACACTGGTAGGTGCTCTGCCTGCATGGCCAGCTTCGCCTCCTGAAGCCAGCAGGCTAGGCCAGCAGGGCCCTCACACAGTGCTGGCCAGGCTTCAGGCAGATCCTGTTCCATGGTTGCATGGAGAGGGGGTGAGCAGAAGGACAGGGAACGGGCGGAGGCAGGGCTGGGTAGCAGGGGATCTGGGCCAAGAGACAAAGCATGGACACCTGGCCAGTGGCAGTGCTGCTGCACCTCAGACCAGGTCTACTGGGGGGCCTGCTGCTGGGTGGTGGGCAGCTGCCATGGGGGAAAGTGAGGCTGAGGCAGGGGGCTGGGCAGTGGTCGGCACAAAGGCAACTGTCAGAACCAGGATGGTGTCCAGCACCTGGCAGTCATCCTCTGTGGCCTCTGCTTCCCTGACCACCATGGTAGCCCATCATTACTGGGCTTCCAGGTTCCTCTGCTCAAGGGCCAGGATCCTGCCCCAGAACTAGTGCTCACGCACAATGTCCTCAGTACTTCAGGCCCACCAGTCTGACAGCTGCTCCTCATCCACTCTGACCATCAAGTCCAGCAGCTGAGTCCAGTCCTGTATCCTCCGCTGCCAGAGCCAGCACATACGTAGGGCCCTGGCCGAGGCTGGCAGTGAACCTGGAGGCTCATCCTGGCAGCTGGTGCCTCTCCCCCACATGCAGCTGCAGGACCTTCAGAGCCAGGAGGAAAAGGCTGTTTGTGAGAGTTTCCTGAGCTAACATGCTCTATACCAGGGGACTGTCTGTTTCCCAGCCTCAGATCAGGAATTATGCATGCATGGGTGCCCAGCTCCTGAATTAGGCCTGGCTCCTGGCAGCACCTGCTACTGTTGCTTCAGATCCACTCCCTTTCGCTTCTCCTCCTGCAGGGCAGTCTGTCTCCTGTGTTACTGCCAAGTCCTCAGTGCCCGGGCTCAAGGCACAAGGGGCTCCTGGTCAACTGGAATGCAGATCTGGTGGTGCCCCCACACTCCTCCCAGGGGGCCTGTCTGGAGAAGCACCTTGGGACCAGCCTCCCCACACCAATGCCTGTCCTGTGACTTAAGCATACCCTTGTTGTGAGTGTCCTGGGTGAGCCATGAGAAGCTGTTTGCATGGACCGAGGGGTGCCCAATTCATTATTCCCTGCTGATGCTGATCACTGTGGTACCCCAAGCACATCTGAGAACCTGGTGCTGGATCCCAATCTTTGGCAGTGCTGCAGGCAAGCCCGCACTGTCCTACAACATCTGCCGCTACCTGAAGGGGTACCTGTGCCTACATTATACAACCCTGCCTCCTGAAGCCAGGGACAACATTACCACCTGAATTAACATGTTCCTCCATGTGTAAAAGGCCCATGCCTCCTTGCTGAGGGGACACAGGCTGCTAAATAAAGTTTGGCACTCCCTCCCACCTCCCTGCATGTTGTAGGGAGGAATTCCAGGGGACAGTGAGAGCATGGATGGGCCAGGTCAGGAGGTGCGGTTGGAGCAGGGTGGAGGCAGGTGCAGGGGGACCCTCCCCTGTGTGGGTATAACAGCCATGCCCAGTGGCTGAGGGCCCTCCACCACTGATGCCTCATTGCTGCTGCCAGTCTGCAGTGGAGGCTTGGGCAGGCCTTCCATGCTGGAATGCACAGCATGACTCTGGCCAGATTCCTGGGGTGCCAGGATCTAGTCCAGCTGTCACATAAAAGGCATGGACTTATGGGCAGCCTCTGACCAGCTGTTGTGGTCAGTGACATTGACCCACTGTGTCTACAAGGCTTTGACCTTTATGCAGGACTGGCGTGCAGACCAGTCATGCTTGCACTTCTGCATGTGGCCCTACAGGCCCTCATACATGTGGGCATTGAAGCACCTGCTCCAGGTGAACTTGCTGAGGACCTTGGCCTTAGCCCACAGCACCATAAAGTGCGCCAGCTCCTCCTGGGACCAGCTACAGACCCAGGAGGCAGCGTGTGGGGTCAGGGACAATGTCAGCATGGATCCATCCAGAGCCTGTAGGGCCTGGGTGTGACAGCCCGGGTGCCACTGGGCCTGGGCAGGTGCCTGCAGTACCCAGCACAGGGGCACAGCACTAAATAGGCAGGCAGGCTGTGGGTCTGTGCTGGGGGCCAGGCAGACTGTTGTGGCTGGCCCAGGACAATTGATGCAGTACCCAGTGATCAGAGGCTGGCTGCAGGTGGCCCATGTCCCTGGACTTACCACTTCCTTTTAAGGTCCAGGGACTGGAGCAGGCAAAAAGCCACCCCAGTCCTGGGCCTGGAGAAGATCCATAGGTGGCTCACTGGTGGTGGGGCTGACCAGGAGCAAATTTGCTACATTGTGCTACTATGCAGTAACTACTCCATTGTTAATTTGTTACCTGCATTTGCAGGTAGCAGTAAAGTGTCTCGTGTAGATATGCCCATTTATACTAGAGTTACAGTGCTAATACTCCCATCACATAGGTGCATTAAGCCTCATATAATAGCCACTGTGATTAAAGCAAGCAAGAAGGTTAGACCACTGCTTTTAACTGGATGCTGCTATGTATTGTTCTATATAGCTGTGATGCAGTCCTGCCAGTAGGTGGCTCTGTTCTGCACTGGCTTAGTTGGCTAACATGGTATTTTCTGTAACCTAGTTGTGTTCCCCTCCTCACCCCCATCCCTCTAATATTAGCCCCTCGCTCAGGCGATTTGTATTTCCCTACTGGCTTTTTCATCTTTCTATCTAAGTATCTGCTAATAAAATTCAATCTCTTGTGGATGCCTGGTGTTTTTCATGTAAGTGTCCAGTTCAGGCTTTGATAGTTCAAGATAGCCCTTTGTTGTTCTGTATCTGAACTTCCTGGAACAAGCCCCTGCAGTGCACAAAAGACACTGACACATTTTGGTCCATCCAGTCTGTTGGACTTAATACTCTACTCCCTTTTGCTATACATAGGGCCTTTTTACACAGTAATTTTAGGTGGCTTCTGGAGCTCTTCACTCCTGGATTGGCTTCACATTAAGATTTTTTAAATGGCTTAAAGCACTCATTTGGCTTAACATTATGCCACTCCAGGGCAGGATTATCTCTAATATGACTAATTTTGCTCCTGTTCCATTAAGGTTTGCCATTCCAGGGAAATATTCTGCCTAAGGTGAAGTCATCTAGTATCCCAGGATGCAAATGCCCCTCAAATGAGCAGGACCATGAGAGCACAGTGTGGCCGGGCATGGTGCTTCACGCCTCAGGCATGTCAGGCAGAACACAGGCCACAGCCCTGGAGAACCCAAAAGCTGTTGTCCCCCTGCCATTGCTGCTGCAATTGGCTCTTATCCTTTCAGGACTGCCTGTCCCACCACCACACCCAGTCCAGCTCGCTTTGCCCACTGGGAGCAGAGCTGGCTCTGTCCCTAGCTCCTAGTCCTGCCCTTTCCCACCAAGCCTCTAGTGGTCTAGCTTGCCATAGCTCTGCTGGTCAGGTTTTTGACCTTAAGGCATGACTGCTCCACTAAGCTGAATAACAGTAAGCTAATTAACATTTGTTCCGTTTAGAGCATAAAGTTTAAAAAGACCATTAGACTGCTATTACTCCAGTATCTTCATAGCACAAAGTCTTGTGGAATAATAATCAGCATGGAGCAAGCCCGCTGACTTTTAGAAGTTGGACACACACCTCCAGTTTTCTCTTTACTCTTCTTCTCTTCATTTCTGTGGGCACTGCCCCATTTGGGTCCCTTCAGGCTCCTGAAGGTTCTCAGGACAAAGGGTTCAGTTTCTCAACCAGTACTACTGACACATTTGAAGTTTTCTAGTGAAAGTTTCTAAGAGCCTAAGGGTGTGGGCATAGGACACATTGGGCTAAATCCTGTCTTGCTCTATGCATCTAAAGAGTGTAGTTACACACTACAATTACCACATACTAATTTTAATTATGGTTAAAGTCCACGTGGTGTGAGCAGTTGCATATTAAGGGTTAATATCCCCTGAAACATGCAGTACTCTGACCTGTCCTTAGAGGGCTGCCAACCTGAGGCATGGCTAAGCGCTTCCAAGGCTTGCCTACCCTCTGGTACACTATAAGTGACCCAAATTCGGACACCACCAGCCCCTGCCTTCCCATGCTATATCCCTGTTGCCCCCCAAAACTGACTTGGATTTGGCCCGTGTTATGCCCCTGCCTGCATGATTGGGCTCACCACCACCCACCAGCACATATAAGATCTGTACCCCACCTACACTGACCTGGACCAGGGGCAGTGGAGGCAGTTCAAAGGGGAGTCCAACATGGGAGTGGCTAGGAAGGGGGATGCTTCCCTTTACGGCTCCTCTGGCTGCCCCAATTGTTATTCTAGGAGAAGATGAAGTGGCTGAGAGTACTACCTCCTTGGGTGCCGGACGACTGCTCCCAAATGGTCTTGGGCCTGTAAAGCAGTACACAACTGCAACCAAAGCTGACCCATCCAGTTAGAGACAACTTTTACTGGAAGAGGATCATCTCTAAGCTACTCAGAGGATCTTTAGATCATGTTTTCCTCCCCTCATGTGTCAACACTCCTGCTTTAAGGGTGGTTAACATTTGTTTAAGGTAACAAGAAACAACACCCTTATTCAACCCACCATCTGCCTCTACCAGCCTATTAGAAGCTTGCCAAAAGTTACGGTCCTCAATTTCTTACTCTCTCAGTACCAGGGCAAGGTCGTATGTTACAGGGACTTATTTTAAAGTTAATATTTAATGTGCCAGGTTGTAATTTCTCCTTTTCTGAGTAAGAGGATGTTAATAGAGATGCATGAGCAATAGCATATACATATTTTATTCCAGATAGTTTGAACTCAGAAGACAACATAGATGTAAATGTAGCATGGCAGTAGTCTGTATGTATGGCAATGGACAGGAGCATCCACATGCTCCATTCATGTCTTGAACTGGGAGAGATTCATGCTATGAATTCGGGCTTCCACATTGGCTACTTCTTTAACTGCCCTATGCATTATGTTCATCCTAATACTAGCCATTATTCTATAATAAACGCAGCCAGTGTCTGGATATAAAACTTGTTTTGAAACTGTCCCACAAGCTACACACCTTCTCTAATATAATTTATAATCAAAAGGATCTTCTAAGGCTTCTCCAATGCTGTGAAATTATAGTAGTATGATTTATATTTACCAATTAAAAGTCAGTCTTAGAAGCTAATCTAGTGGTTAAACCATCTGCTGTTGTTTTTGGGGGGAGTTTTGGGTGGGGGGTTGTTTTTTTTTTGCCAGGGGACAGTAGTTCCATTTATATTTCTGGTACATTGGAAGATTTTGTGCAAGTTTCTTTTCTCGTCATTTTAAAGAATGCCTTGGGGCACCGTGCTTTTGATTTTCAGAATGCCTTTAGCCTCCGGGTGACACTAGCTCACCTTACAGGATCTCAGTCTTTTTTAGGAATGGGAGTGTACTATTTGCCGGAGTCCTTGATGCTTGTAGATGAGTGGGAAGGCTGTTCTGTTGTGGTGTAATTAAAGTGTGTCAGAGCAGACTCGATTAATCTAATTAACATACTCCAGACAGCTTCTTTGTTTCATGTATCAGTGTGCCCATGCTTCAAAATGGTGGTGGGGGGGTGCTTTAACTAAAAACCATTAAAGAACTTTTAGTTAAAGCACCCCAACCACCATTTTGGAATGCAGGAAAACTGATGCATGAACATTGAGGGTGCTTTAATTAGAACAGCTCTTGGAACCACTCTAATTAAGCACCTACCCACCCCCAGAGCATGTGGAAAATCACACATTCTTGTTAAAAATATTGGTTTAAGAAATCTTTTCCATCGAGCCTCAATTTCCATAGCAGATTAATCAGAATGATAGAACACTTCCTTTCTTCTATAAAATATTTTGATAAAGTCCAAACTAATTTAAAGCTCATAGAAGACATCCAACTGTCAGGCCTGGACCCACTCTTTTGTCTTATGCCAGGACAGGTAAAGTACAGGCAATTCTAGTTACCATTTTACCTGTACAAATTACAGCCAGTGAGCCTCACACTGCCTAGGACTGGCAAAAGAAGACACGAAGAGGGGTGAAGACTTGATGTCCTCTTCAGTCTTCATCTGCAAGAGGATAAATTCCCCAAAGGGGGTCCAATTGAACACCAGTTTTTCTAGTGATTTGCTAGTGATTTTTAATATTGACAACCAACCTCTCCCACCCACATCACCCAATTAATTTTTTTTGCCGAGCCTCCTCTTTTTTTTCCCACAGCTTCCCCATGGCACTTTTCATCTCAGCATTTCTCAGGGTGTAAATGATTGGGTTCAGCATTGGGGTGATAATGGTATAAAACAGGGAAAAGACCTTATCCACTGGTAAGGTTGTGGAGGGGCGGATGTAGATGAAAAGACAGGGTCCAAAGAGTAGCAACACCATGGTGAAGTGGGGGGCACAGGTAGAGAGGGTTTTGCACCTTCCCTCTGAGGAATGTGTCCTGAGAGCAACTAAGATTATAATATAGGAGATGACTAAGAAACAAGAAAACAACCCAGGGCAATCATCCCAGTGTTGGCAACAACCAGTGCTCCAACTAGATGGCTATCAGCGCAGGCGAGTTTAAGCAAGGGAAACACATCACAAAAATAGTGGTCAATCTCATTGGACCCACAGAAAGGGAGCTGGATGGTGAGGAGTGTCTGCACTATGGAATGCACAAAGCCTCCCAGCCCTGAGGCTGCCACCATCCAACTGCACACATGCCTGTTCATGATGGTTACATAATGGAGGGGCTTGCGGATGGCAACATAGCGGTCATAGGCCATCACTGTGAGAATGAGAATCTCAATGCAGCCAAATATGTGCACTGAGAAGAGCTGCATGATGCAGCCCTGATAAGAGATTGTCTTATCCTCCAATAGTAGGCCCTCTATCAGCTTGGGGACAGTAGCAGAGGAATAGCAGATGTCTACAAATGACAAGATGGAGAGGAAGAAATACATGGGTGTGTGGAGACATTGGGTGAACTTCACCGTGACCACAATGAGTCCATTCCCCAGAACAATCACCACATAAATGAGCAGAAACAGAACAAAGCAGGCCTTCTGTACTGCTGCATTCTGAGAGAGTCCCAAAAGGATGAACTTGGACACATTGTTTCTGTTCTCCATATACTTAGCACTGTTGATGGGAGAAAGCTGATTCACCTGTGAAGACAAAGAAAAACACCTTATTATTATGATAAAACAGTGACAGCCTCATTAAAATCTTTCAGGATGAAAACTATGTTTCCATTGCAGGTCTGTTTATGGTATTACTTCTTAAAGTGCACGTGAAAGGTCTTAACATCTTTAAACTTAGCAGATTGTGTGTAGGACACTCTTGGACTTTCCTACCAACTTGGAAGTGAATCCGACAAAATCCATTCATAGGGCACATAATACAAATCTGGGTTATGTTTCTGGCATCCTCAAAAACTATATAAGTAGATGCAAAGATGAAAAGCCTTATAAGAAGTGCCAGAAAGGTTCAGATAAGCAGAAGTTGGTAGTTGTTTAAAGATAAAAAATATATACTATTTTAATGCCCTATTCCCCATCTCTCACCCATGTTTAATAGGTATTAAGGTCAAAGGTGAATTATCCCCTACTAGAATATGGTATGCTTTTCTGATGTCCACACTTTAAGCAGCATGCTGATAAATTGGATAAAAAAAAACTTAAAAAATAATTTTTGATTAATTAAAATATCTCATTTTGACAGGATTTAAATATTGATTTCTGTTCTTGACAAATTTATCATATATATTGATATGCAGAAACATATGAATATGTATTGCAAACATATAATATACATGTTAACATATTGATTTTTTTGTCCAGAATAGAAAATCAAAATTTTCCATTCTTAAAAAGATGGAAATCAAATTTACAACCCTATTGAAATATATTTTTTTTAGTATTATTTCAGATACTGCTTCAATAGAAAGTTTTTGTCGAAGGCCACATATTTCAATGATATATTTCACTTTCACTGAATTGGCACCTGCTGATAGATAATTGCTCCAACCGGAAACTTATGAAGAGCTGTAATTTCCAAATCTGAGAACCCTTCCCCTTAAATTTAACAGGGCCAGAACCTGTGCCAGTGGAAATTGGGATGTTTATATTGACATCAGGAGATCTACACCAGCTCCTGGCAGCACCTTCAGTGGCTGCTCCAGACCTACTCCCACCCCTTCTCATCTTTCAGGTCAAGCTGTGTCCTCCATTGCAACAGGACCCATGGTGTCCCAGGCTGTCATGACCAGGGGCTCCTGGCTGACTCAGATGTGGAGATCATGGTGCCCCTCTCTTCCTCCCAGGGATCCTATCCAGAGATGTGCCCCAATGCCAACCGCCACCCTCCCGTGTGCCCTGAGTGTGCCCCTGGTGAAATTATCCAGGGTGTGATGCAATAAGCTATTTGCATGGAGCCAACCCAGTACACCCTGCTGCTGATTGCCATGGTACCACTGGCACACTTGAGAACCTGGCGTGAGACCCTGAGCTTTGACAGTGTGGCGGGCAAGACCACACTTCTCTTTAATCTTCACCACTGCCTGAAGGGGTACTTGTGCCTATGCTACATGTCCCTGCTCCAGAACTGAGGTTGACATCACCACTGGTATTGACACAGTTCTCTGTGTGTGAGGCCTGTGTCTGCCTACCTGCAGGGACACTGGCTGCTCAATAATGTTTTGAAGTGCCTTCTGATTTCCTGTGAGCTGTGGTAGGAAACTCAGGAGGCCAGGGGGAGCTTGGATGGTCAAGGCAGGGAGCAGGGGCAGGGGCAACGGCAGGGGCAGGATCATGGTTAGGGAGGGGAGGGGAGAGGAAACCCCTACTGTCGGTGTGAGGCTTACCAGGTGGGCATGGCAGGCATACCCAGTGGCCTGAGTCTGCCTCCACTAGCAGTGATGAGGAGTGGCTCCTGGTGTTGTCCAGGAGTGCAGGGGTGTGGTAACTGGCTGGCTGGCCAGGGGCCAGGGAAGAGCTGGAGCTGGTAAGGGCAAGTGGTGCCATGGCTGTGCTGGCCTCCTGAGTGGTGCTGCACACCCAGGGCTGGTGGGTCAGGCCAGGGCTTACAGAGCTGCTGGATGATGCTAGGGATTGGGACTGTGGTGTAATAGGCTCCTGGCATCTTGAGGGAACCTCCCCTGTTGACAGCTCATCACCACTGCCAGGCCACAACAGAGGCTCTGGCAGTCCACCTGTGCTGGAATACACAGCACAGCTCTGGCTAGAGTCCCAGGGTGTGAGGAAGAGCAAATACAGATGTTTCACATCCCAATCATTGGAGTTAGAGTCCACATAGGACTTCATCATATCCTTCACAGTCCCACTGAAACTCTCTACCAGCCTGTTGATCTGTGGGTGATAAGCTGTGGTCTTGAGGTGTTTAACCCTACGGCATTCCCACAGATACTCCATCACTTTATCCAGGAAGTTCCCACCCCTGTCAGTCAGGATCTCAGAGGGGAACCCAGCTGGAGGAAGATCTTGGTCAGGGCGTCAGAAACTAGGGTTGCCTCTGTGGTGGCCAAGGCAACTGCCTCTGGGTACCATGTCATGAAATCCACAAGAATTAGGATCCTCTTATGCCTCAGAGGACCCACAATGTCTATTCCCGCTCTTTGGAAAGCTTGATCAATGATAGAGAGGGGCTGTAGGGGAGCTTTTGTCTTGTCCCCACTCTTGCCCATCCGCTAACATGTCTCACAGGATCTGCAATAGTCCATCACATTTTGGGCTAGCCTGAGCCAATAAAAGTTTGCCTGGAGCTGCTGGTGAGTCTGTCCCTTGCCCATGTGACCAACACAAGGTAAATCATGAACCACAGAAAGCAATTGCTACCTGAACTTGAGAGGCACCACGAGCCGGCAGTAGGGCTCCCAGAACTCGGTATGGTTTTTAGGAACCCCATAACAGATAGGGGAGTCCCTTATCTCAGATCATCTGTTCTTTCTTCTCTGCGGTGAACTTTGTCTCTTGCTTCTGGGCCACCTACCAGAGTTTTTCCAAGCTGTGGTCCACTAGAACCTCCTACCTGAACTCCTCCTGCCCAGCTAGGCAATCAGCGGGGAGTTTCAGGGCTTCAGCAACCAGTACACCCTCCCCCTCAGGGATGTCCTCTAACTGCTCCCCAAGAGTCTTGGCTTCCTCTGCCACTGACTGACCCAGTCCCTTCTTGGGGCTGTCACTTAACTTAACCCCAGGGTCACCAGTTTCTTCAGTATCTGCCAAACAGTCACAGCTGGGGGAGTCTCTCCCTTCTTCCCCTCTGCCTCTGCAGCCAATGGGGTTACCAGGCCCTGGGGTTTATTGGGGTTGCTTTGCTTTGGGCAATTGGACTTGAAGTGGACAGACTCCCCACAGTTAAAGCAACCCTTCTTTTCCAAATTGGGTGGCTTGCCTGAATTAGGGGTCACCCTATGCTCTGCAGTCACATTTTGGGACTGGCCCTCCCCTCCCCCCTTGGTGGGACTCTTTCTCTTCCCTCCCAAATTGGGGAGGCCTTCTGTTCAGCCCCTCTTGATTTAGCAACAGCTGCTCAGCAATGTTAGCAGCCTCCTTGGAATTTTTGGGGTCCCTGTCCTTGACTAGGTGTTTAAGCTCTCTAAGGCACCTGTAATAGAATTAATCCAGCACCATGAGTGCATCTACCCCCTCCATGTTGTTAACTTTGGCTTCTTTCTTGCATTTCTGATATAAATACTTCAACTGAGCCACAAACTCATTTAATGTTTGTCGCAGCAGTGGGGTATTATTACGTAATTTTTTCCAGAAATAATCTGGCCCCAACCTATACCTTTCAAACACAGCATCTTTAAAGGTGTTATAGTCATTCACTGACTCAGGGGGCAGGCTGTTCTGGATAACAGACATATTGACAGTTACCAGCCCAGCAACACATCTCATGTATTCTCCTTATTTCAAGTTCCATTGATGCCCTTGGTTTTCAAAATTACCCAGAAACACCTCTGGATCCCCACCTTCTTTGTACGGGGTGAAATTTGGGGCATTTATTCTGTGGGGGGTGCAGCTGGCACCTGCTGAGGTGGATCGTTCAGGATTCCAGCAATTTGCCACCTCTGGTTTAGTTCAAGCTCATGCTCGAGCCATGGCTTGTTAGCCTCGTGCTTATGCTTGAGCTGGGCCTCTCTAGCCTTGTGCTTGCATTGGCACTGTTTGGCCTCAAACTTGAGCTGGTGCAACTTGAGCTTGAGTCTGAGCTTGCACTCCATGTGCTGGCACTGGGCCTCCTGAGCTTCTAGCTCAAGGGGTGGAAAAGAGGGTCGTTCCTGGAAGTCTCTAGTTGTCACTGGGCCGAGTTGTGGAGGGGATTCCTGGGCCTGATCATTGCCCCATAAGATTTTAATCAGGTCTTCTTTCTTTTGCCCCTTTCTCACTTGGAGGCCTCTCCCTTTCATTTCCTTCATCAGCTCTTTCCACTGACTGGTTGGCGTATTTGTCTGCCATCCTATCTAGCTACTGTATCCAGTTGACCCGATACCAAATTAAGGATTTGTTTGCTCAAGGGTTTTCAGTGACTCTACTTCCTCTCCCCAAATTATGCCTTCTAGACCGCAGGTTGTGGGATCCCACAATTACCACCACATGTGGTGGGCCAGTAGGGGATGCTCCTGCACTGAGCCACCCACCTCACTGCACCTATCCACCTACCAAGCTCCAAGTTTCCCCCCCTGGGCTGCCCCATGTCTGGCCAACCCACTTCCTGGAGTACACATGCAAGCCTGGGTTAACTGCTGCCACCACCCAGGAGTCTGGTCTGTATCTGCGCCTTGTGCCCCCTGGGGTACATAGACCTTGTAAACCTTGATGGTGCTTGACCCACTGCAAGAACTTGGCGTGCTTCCTTTAGCCTGAAGCACAAAGAGTAGCCTCCCTTAGGCAGTTGAGCATAGGAATCTTAAAGTTATGCCCCAATCCCTCTCTCAGAGAGTCCACCACACTTGTTATAGTGGAGAGGTTTATTGGTTAAAGAGGGTAGGCTTGGGGAAGGGTACAGGATAGAGAAGTATCAAAGAAAACCCAAAGCAAATTATGTCAGCTTGTTTGATATGCTTCTACATTACGGTAAGCTATATATCTAGATAAGTCCCAAATAGTTTACTCACTTGATCATCCTGAGAAAGATAGAGAGTTGCAGATATTCCATTTGCTGTATGTAACTTAACATGGCTGCTCCCTTCCTCCTGGGGAGCTTTAGCTTTATACAGCCCTTTTGACATCACCTTCAAGATCCAATCAAGGCCAGGTGTTGTTTGATGCTGACCAACCAATTTAAAAAGTGTCACTGGTCACCTAAGAGAGTGACATGGTCTCAAGCTCCTGCCCCATGCCATGAGGCCAGTTCTAACACAACAGAGAGTTGGAGTTCCCACCCTCTTACATGAAGTCCCTCATGTCTGCAGTAACCCGGGGCAACTGCATTAAGCGACAGGTGAGAAGACAATGGCAAGGAAAAACCTAATAGAAGAAACTGGAATGGAGTTCTTCAACAACTTTTACAGCAAGACCTCTTACTAATCACCCAAACATACAGGGGGACCTTGGCATATTGATGATTAGTGATGCATTGTCTTCGGATGAAACTGTGCACTACAAACCACTCCAGACTCCACTCATGTTGTAGAGATGCAACTCTGTTGGCTCAGATGTTTCTCCTGTTACTAGTTTGAAGTCTAGAATAGTACCATGATTTACAATGTCATAACTCCAGATCTATGTCTCTGTCCATGATGGATTTCAGAGTATAAAAGATTTTGGCTAAAATGCATAGAAAGACTTGAAAGCAGAGATAGGTGCAGGCCATACAAAGGCCTGTGTGGTATAAGCCCTGGGTATGTTGCTGCTAGACTTAGCCATTCTTGAGGAGCCTAGGCCTGGGCCACAGAAAACGTGGCTGAGCAGCAGCAGGAACAGCCCTAAAACCCTGATGCTTAAGTGACCATAGAGTGCAGTTTTGCAGATGATGCAGCTGACTTAGTCAGCACAACAGAAGAAACCACCCAGTCTCTAGACACAATCAAAAAGAACATACGACCTGAGGAAGAACAAGACAGGCTTGTTAACCAGGGCTGAGACAGTATTCTATCATGGGAATAAAGCAGATAAGAAACCTTCCCTATTGCTCTGTTACTTTCTCAAAGATATTAATTTTAACTAATCATCATCTTCTTGGTCCATGAAAACTATGGGTTAATCCAGTTCTGGAAGTTTTGGTGAAACAAAGACATATAAATAAAACTCATCAGGGATAATTTATTAGATTATGAAGATTATGTTTACCACCCAATAGGGCTTTGCAAAGCTTCAGATCATTATTCAATTCAGAGAAGATTCAGACCGATTCAGAGGCCAAATCTCCAAATCTGAATTGAATCACTAGAAGCTTAAAACTTTCTGAATCAATTTGGAGCCTCCAAATCAATTCGGAAAAGATTTGGAAAACATTTGGTGATTCGGAGATTCAGAAGGCAGTCTTTCTGGGGCAACAGAAACTTAGAAGAGGGAAGGGAGGTGTGGGGAGGGAGTGGGGGGCGGGGGAGGAGTGACATGTCTAGCTCACCAGTGAGTATGATTTCTCTCTGACTGCCCTTCCAATCACAGTGTCTGCGGGAGGGACATAGAAACAGCATAAAAGCCTCTGTCTGCAGACTTGCTGTGCCTTTTGCAAGCTGGTTCTGAGTGAGCAACTCCCTGGCTTGCTTCATAGTCAGTCAGTTGCCTGCTTCTTTTTGTTCTTAGAAAGGATAGGATAGGATCTATCTTATCTTAGATTAGCTTATCTTCGCTTAGAATCTCTCTACGTTATACTTATCCAATTCATTCCTTTCAATTTATATTTGTTGTCTTTTTTGTTTTGTTTTTTGGGTTTTTTGCAAACTTTTAAAAAAGAAAGCTGAGTGTTTTCCCTAGAAGTGTGATCCATCACTGTGCAGGGAAGCACACATTGCACACACACACTCACAAACAAACACATAGAAGAAAAATCAGATATTTATAGAAGAGATTGTATAGCTATTACATTAGTTATTAAAATTATTAGTTGTAGTTAGTTTTAATAGTTTACATACTGACTAAAGAGAACACAGAAGTAGTCAGATAGAGATTCAAAAAGAAGAAGATACTTTAGGTACACTACATAACACAGAAAAGTACAATAAAGAAACACAACCAGAAGAAGAGAAGGGAGAAGGCAGACAGTCACCCATTCAAGGTCAAGGCAGAGAGCACATCACCAACCAACAACACACATACACACCATATACTTTATTAACAAGCAAGCAAGAATCAAGCCACAGTCTATACAAAGTGAAGCAAACAAATCAGACAAGCTAGAAGAAGGCAGACAGACACACATTTTGCAGCACAGAAAAGATTAATATTAAGCATGCTGGAAAGGCAGGCACCAAATATTCTGGCAAAGGAGGGAGAGGGGGTAGTGGGAGAGCTAGAGGTACAAATTCCACCCCCTGCAAACATAGATGCATTCTCTTCCCAAGCAGCCATGAGCCTTCTTCTGCCAGTGGAAGCAAGGAGGTGGGAGCATTATCTGTACTGGATGTCCCTGCACCTTCACCACATCCCCTAACTCCAGAAATAGGCACCAGAAGCAGAATCACTGTCTCCTCCACCCCAATGTCATCTACCAGCATGAGCCTTGCACTGCCAGAGGAGGAGCTGGAGCTGGAACCAGGGGACCTGAGTGCCCTGGCTCAAGCAATTCTGGGGTCTGAGGGGGAATCAGAGTTTGTGCTCCACACCCCTCAAAGTTCCCCTAGACTCGGGTCCCCTTATCTGTAAAGCAGTACCTCGGAGGAAGTTGAGGTTGTGGAAGCTCAAGGGAGTGGCTCGGCTGAGGCAGCTCCTCCTGCCATTGTGCCTCAACCTGCTGAGGAGGCGGATAAGGCAGCATCCCCACCCTCAACCCAGAAGCGGGAAAGTAGTGTAGTGTGGGAGCATTTTGAGCTGGCAGGTGAACTGACATTTGCTATCTGTCAGCACTGCCGAAGGCAGATCAGCCAGGGCAAGGAGGTGAAACACTTCACCACACAGCGATGCTGCTGCATCTCAGGAGGCAGGACCCACTTGCTCTTCTTCCTGCTCAGCCTGGCACCAGTGTGAGTGTGCACAAAGGGAAGTCCCCTGCTCGCTCCAAAGTCCCCATCCCCCCAAATCAAAGGCAGGACACCCTAGAACAGTGGGGGAAAGGTAGGCAGAAAGGGGGGCGAGTTGCAAAGGCAAGGGAGATCACCCAGAGCACTGGGGAGATGCTTGCTCTGAATAGCCAGCCCTTCTCCCTAGTTGAACAGCCAGTGTTCAGGTGGCTCATGGTGCTTGTGGCCCCATTTTACCAAGTGCCCACATGCAGCACCTTTAGCAGGACGGTGATGCCTTCCCTGTCTGAGGCATGCAGGAAGTAGTTGAGGGAGGAGCTGTACAAGGCAGGGCTGCAGGTAGCCTTGCACTTCACCTGTGACATCTGGAGTAGCCGGAGTGGCGATTACACCTACCTCTCCCTCACAGGGCACTAATGCAATCAGTCAGGCCATCGGTGGGCTCTCCTCCAAGCTGAAGTGCTGGATGAGTCCCACACGGCAAGGGAGATCATGGTGGTCATGAACCTTATGGTGCAGGGGTGGCTCATTGGGCAGGCTGAACTCATCCGCGGGTTTATGGTAACCAACAACGGAGTCAATATGGTCAAGTCTGTCCATGATACCAACTTTGTTGGCATCCGCTGTGTGGCACACAGGCTGCACCTCATAGTCAGGGATGTCTTAGAGGGGGATAGGGTGGCCGGTGATGGCACTGCCACCACTACCACTACAAACCAGATGATTTCAAAGTGCAGGAAGGTGGTGAGCTAATTCCACTGCAGCATCAAGCGGGGCTAGATGCTGCGGGAGAAACAGGCAGAGCTGAACATCCCACAGCACAAAATCATGCAGGATGTGGAGACTTGGTGGAACTCCACATACCTGATGCTTGAAAGGCTGGTGGAGCAACAGAAGGCCATCCATAAGATGTCCTTGCTTGGGGAGATTGGGATAAGCAGCACCCTGAACAGAGCTGAGTGGAGTACCATCTCCCAGATCTTGGTGATCCTCAAGCCCTTCCTCTAAGTCACCGAGACCCTTAGCACTGGCAATGCCCTCCTCAGCCAGGTGATCCTCCTAGTGAGGGAACTGGAGAACCAAATGGAGAGCTTCCAGGGGATCAGTGTTCCTGGCTGCGGCAGGTCGCTGTCACCAGATGTGCAGGCACTGGTGAGGCAGATGAAGGAGGGCATCAGGAGATGGCTGGATCCCTTGCAGTCCAGTATGGTCCACATGCTGGCAGGCATGTATATATATATATGTATGTATGTATGTATGTATTAAAAAAAGAAAAACTGGGGGTTTTGCTACACATTCAGCATGAATGGAGCATGAATGGAGCCCACGTCAAACAGTACTGCACCACTGCCTGCTGTACCTGCAGCAGAACCACACCCAACACTGCCCCACTCGCCCACTGCTGCCAGTGCTGCGAGGGCCGGGAGGTGGGGCAGGCGCATGGTAGCCCCTGTTCAAGTCCCTCCATAAAGCATGTGGCAGGACCCAATCTGGCCCAGCCTAGCATGGCTTGCTAGCCCAGCTTTGCACCGAAGCAAGACGCACAGCTCTAGGAGTTGTGGCTCCTATGTAAACACACACTACATGTGCGGCCCGGGCCAGAGAGGGTCAGGAGGGCTGGCAGGGTGCATTTTCCATGAAGCTCAGCTGGGAACCTGGTGGGGGGAGGGGAGGGCTGGGCTGTGGCCCAGCAGGGTGGCTAGGAAACTGGGAGGATGCTGTGGCTCTGTAGGGGGGAGCTAGAGCCCTGCAGGGGTGGGGCAGTCCATGTGCTGTGGGGGGGCTGCACCCTATGGGGGCCAGGGGACCCATCCCTCCTAAGCACCCCCCCACAAGGTTCTCTCACACCCACAGTCCCCCCGGAATCACCCCACACTCATCCACATCCCCCCATATCCCTGCACACCAACCTACCCACACACACACCATCCCCCACACCTCTTTCCACCCCCCTCCTGCAAACCCCACATTCCCCCATCACACAACCATCATGTGAGAAGAAAACCAAAAACACACATCAATACAAATAAATATTTAGAATTTATTTTATTATAATGATAGAGACACTGGTAGGCTTCCAAATTTCTTTAACATTGTAAGTATATCAATAAAGCACTGCCCAACTGATCAGTCTCTATATCTATATCTATATCTATATGTATAGTGGTCTTGTGTTCTAATTGTGGAAGAACATGGATTTTGGGGTATTTTAAAAAATAGATTTGGGATGTTGCTGCAGCAGTCCAGCTGGCACAAGCAGCTAGTGTCCCCAGATGCCAATTGGCTGGTCCCCAGAAGCTCCTGTCTATTTGTGTTACCCTAATGCTGTAGGCCCTAAGACCCACTCAGCTAATTCGTGGCCCCTACAGTGTGGGGCCAATGAATGAATAACACAACAAAATGCTTGGGACAAGTAATGGAAGGAATGTTGTATGGGTCAAAGTATCAAAATATGAAAATAAATGTGTCTGAGAAGGACACCAAGCAGAGCCCCCCAGGCCGCACCCACAGGTCCTCAAAGGCATCCAAGGAGCTGGTGGATGCTGTCCACTAGTGCTCTGCTGAGACACATGCTTGGGCAAGTGAAAGGAAAGTGCACCCTCCTGGCCAGAGCCTCCTTCCTTGTCAAGTACAGGGCCCACTTGACCAGGGCCAGGAGGTTGACCAGGAGGTCCTGGGATTTGGTGGGGCCACTGATTGGGTGCCCAAAAATAAAAAGGTGGGGTTGAAGTTCAACCAGAACCACAGGCGGAGGTTCTGGAAGTTGGGGTGGAGGGGCTGCAGCCTGGTACATTCGAGAATCATGTGCGCCAGCATCTTCCTCTGCCCTCAGAAGGGTCAGGAGACTGGGGTGTCTGTGAAGCTCACCACATACACACCTGTGGCAATGGCTCCATGGTGGAGTCAGCAGCTGAGGTCCCCAGTAGCTCGTGAGATGAAGGTGTAGTATAGGCCCAGCCACTGGGGTGCCTCAGCCATGCCCTTGCTGAGCAAGTCCTGCCACTTGATGTCTGGGCAGGATGCAAAGGCGCCATGATGGATTGTGTGGCACACGAGGGTGTAGAGACGGCAGTGATGGATGGTGGAAAAATGGACCGGTCTGGTATCCTCCAGCTGGCTCAGGTGGTGGAGCTGGTAGTACCGTGAGGCCAGGAGAGGTGCCAGCCCCACAACCCCAGAAGCTCCACTGCTTCTATTTGAGCAGCTGCAAGTGCAGGTGCCTGCATGTGTGGACACACCCTTAGAGTGGTTTTTGCAGCTCAAAGTTGCATCATTCCAAGGTGGGGTTATCTCTTATCTGCACTACCCAGAGCCTGTTCCATTAAATTATATAATGACACTCCCCACAGATCTGCTGCCCAAATTGAAGTCCTCCGGTTTTCCAGCATCTCTCACACTCAGGCTTGTAGAGCAGAGATAGAAGCCTATTCTGGTTCACCAGCCCCCTTGTGGAAACTCACAGCTACAGGTCCTAGTCTTGCCCCTGCTCACCTGGTTTCTAGTGGCAAGTCACAGCTGTGCAGGTGAAGGACAGTGAGAGAAGGTTTCTAGATTAAGGGTGTGACTGCTCCAAACTCCAAGCTAGCACTTGCACCAATCAACATTTGTGTAGCTCAGAGAATAAGGCATAACAAGGACCTATTCCTTGAGCTATTATTTCTAATGGGCAAACATTGAAATGCCTCTGGGAGCTCATTAACATGGTCAGTGACTTACTACTAATTTATGTAAATCAAATATATCTGCTATAATTTTTGAATTAAGGATCCTGGCAGATCATAGATTTCACAGAGTAAAGCATGATGACAAGCACCTAGGTTTCTGCCCAGAAAGGCAGAACAGATTTCTGTTGCCTTTTGGGATACTAAACAATTACTGCCTGCATTACTCAGGATCCATAAATCAGATCTTTTCTTTCATTCCACAGACTAGATCATCTTCATCTGGGATGAGGATTCAACATTGTTAAAGGCTATAATGTTAGACTAGAATTTGCAAGGGACCTATGAGCATAGGACTTGAGAAAAGTACAGGAAACTTTCATTCATTAAAATGCTGTTTAAGGTTTAAAGATTGTATCATAAAAGCAGGTAGAAGAGGATAAAGCAAAACACCATACTGAAAACTGTCAGAATCTGCAGGATTAAGCAGGTGAGTTTACCAGTATGGCGGGCTTTCATTTCATCTTGCACAAATATTTTGTCTGTATGTCCCCACCTATCTTTTGTTGAAATCATATATACAGGAAATTCATAAACTCTGGTCCTGGTAGCAGTAGCTGTAGGAAAGGGCCAAGGTGGGCAAATGAAAAAGTGATCAAATATGCCAATATTTTATTAACTGCTGTTACTTTTAATGTGAGTTTAATGCTACTGATTTTTTTAAATATATTGATCATTAAGAAGTCTGAGACAGCTTAAAATAGTCTCAGTAGGCATATAACCAGAATTTATTCAGGAGTTGGTGTTCTAAATATTAAAGGGTGCTGTGAATGGTCTTGGTACCAACACCCTAAAAACTTATGTGCTTCCATTCAAACTGCTCACTGAAGGTGTGGATGCAGGAATGTTTGGCTGCCCTGAGGGGACCCTTACTGCTTCATAGACAAAAGCTAAAAATAATTCATATCAGCAGTTCTAATGTCTACTCAAACCAGTCATGTCACTGGTTGCACTTCTGAGGTAGCTGAATAGCAGGTGGTGAAAACCGGTGATTTGGAACTCATGAGTGGTGTTCTCCTACTGCCCAATAACCTCATTTTTAGAGCATTCCCTCAGGATGTAGGGGGTGCATCTACACATGCTATTAGCACAGAGCAATAAACTCTGGCACATATTGCACTTGAGTTCATTGCTCCTGGGCACTGTGCCTTCACATATGCCCAGGACCGCAACACGTTGAGCTGGGTTGGAGCAGCCCTGGCTGGAAGGCAGGGTCAGCCTGCCAGCCTGGGGCTGCTGTGACCTGGCTCAATGTGCTGCAGAGGAGCTCTCTGGGGCACGAGGGTGCTCTAGTGTGGGGCTAGCCAGCAGGCAGCACTGCACTAAAGCACCCTTGTGCCTCAGTCATCCTTGTCAGCATCTACATGTGCATTGCTGCACATTAAAGAAGACTGCCACTGGATAGTACTTGTATTTACAAGTACTACCCTGTTGTGGAGTTAATTGGTTTGCTGCAGTCTAATAAGGCCACACATGTAGACACTGAGACTTTACTGTGGAGCTAATTAGACAGCTCCACAGTAAACATCTTTTGTAGATGCACCCAGGAAGTCTGAAGTCTAGCCATTCTGATCCTGAGGAGATTTGAACATGCACATTTTCCTTCATAGGTGAATGTCCTAACTGGTAGGCTATAGAAACAATGGAAGAAAAACTGTCTTCAGCTTTGCTGCTCAAGTTGGGTGAGTGAAAATGCAATGACTCATGAAGTCAGAAGGGGAAAAAAAAGGAAAGCACCTACTTTGGTAGCCTAGTAGTTACGGTACTCTATCCAGAAAGGGATCTCCTAGGTCTATTACATTGTTATTAGTAAAAAGGAAGTAATAAGTATTGGAGTACAGGTTAGAGCCCAGGACTTCCTTCTCTCAGGGGAATCTATAAACACGAGGCTATAGGATAAAGATTCTTATTTGCTCCTCTTTTGATCCTCATGCTTCTTGTATTTTTTTCTACCCAGTGTTCTACCTTCAGTGGGGGCAAGGGCAGGGAGACTTGTTAAGTGTGTTCTGTAGCTGGGTAGTTAAAGCCTGCTTCTAAAATGTGGGAGATGTTGGTTCTAATCTCCCCATGGCAGAGCTCCCTAATAAGCCTTTTCTGTGTGAATGCTAAACCATTAGTCTATTGGTGAAAGATTAACACCACCACAAACAGTTCTGAATTGTGTGTCTTCAGAAAGCTGCTTTCCATTGATCTCAGGTGGCCTGCTAGAAGCAGTGAATTGCAACCAGTCACAGGTGCATAATGCGTATTTCAAGAAGTGTGGGAGTTTAGTTAAGCCCCTATGCTTGTGTACTTCCCATTAGTTACTTCTGAGCATCTCACCCTGTGCACAGCATCTAGATACATAAGCCTAAAGTGGTTTAGGCATCTTCCGCATATCTCTGTTGAGGTTGCTATATACCTAACTAGCTCACGTTGAATCACCTTTTTTGGAGTAGTATTGTAATGCTCTAGTGATTGTGATAGCTCAGAGGATATCCAAAATAAAAGTAATATATATTTTGGACCACCTATGTAGTTTTTCCACAGGTTTACTGTATATATCTCTTCTTGAGTAGCTACCTTTATTTAAACAAGTGATTTTTTTTTTCTGTCTGATGTACCAGCTGCTGTCCAAAAGTAGAGGAATGTTGTGGCTTTTCTAATCTCTCTCTCAACTATACAGTTGCCTCAGCAAAAGATATTAATAAATAAATCCTTCTACTGGGGCAGGCATTTGAAAGTTAGCTAAGGCAGCACCTAAGGTTAGATGTAAAGAAACTGAAAGGATTTGATTTCTATCTTCTTTATGCAGAATAGGTAATATCAACCCAGTCTCTCAACAGATACATACCCATTCATGACTTAGCAGGACCCCCACATCTGGATAAGACAGAAAATCAGTGTCTTTGGATAATTCACTTCTCAGTCTCAATGCCTAGAATAATAACTGGAATTGTGTTTGTGTAACTGGTATATCACTGAACTAGATGGAACCTGGCAAGTCACTTTCTGCCAGGAACTGCACAGCCCAACACTGCTAAATTCTATGAGCTCAGCTCTTCACTGTCTGGTATCTCTGGGAAATACTTAGACTAGTGCCATTGGAAGGATGGGGTAGCTAAAATACCAGCTCAAAGCCTTTCTAACAATCCCTTATTTTCTGGGATACATTTGAAAAGCTGACCATTAATGTAACTTTGCACTTCTATCTGACACTGTTTAAGTTGCTCCTGTTACAAAGTCCACCATAGATCATTATAATAAAGGAAAAAAAAGTTCCACCCAGTTTTACTTCTGTGCATTTGACAGCATTTTTATGTATTCTCAGTTTCTGTATTTCCCCAGTGCAGACATTTAAGTTTTTGTTCACACAAAAGCATTTGATTGTGTTGTAACTTGAATTAGATGCCAGTGAACTTGAGTTAAGTCATATCATTTTAAATGCTAATCTTGACTGTACAAACACTTGTTCCTGACCTTGCAATTTTCAGTGTTTAGATAGAGCTATAATGTTGTTTGTTAACCTCAGTTAATTGGAAATCATTTAATTTGAGCTTCAGGACAAGTTCTTAAGCCTTGATTCCATGCATTTTTCCCCCAATATATTTAAAGGGGATATTGAAGTTAATGTTTTTTTATGTTTTTATTCCAATGTAACCTTCCCTGCTAATATTTTTATTCTGGTAAAAAGAGTGCCTTTATTTTGCTTTTGCATATGTCACTTGGAAAGTGGCTTAGATAAATGACAAAAGTAACACTTGATTATGCAAATACTAAATGACTTGGCAGTAACAGCTGTACAGTTAGTGTCTCATGTAAACACAACCACTGTGTTGCCTGCATCCACTTATGCTCCTATCTGGCCCTCTGAGAGTGTCAATAGTGAGGTGAGATTTTAACTGTATCTGTACACCTGTTAAAACTTTTCTGTATAGACCAGGATTTAGCCACCTTCCACTGGTGTTTATGTGGGCCTTTCCCACAGCAAGTAGGCAAAAGAAACATCTAAAAATAAGAGAAAATGATAGTGTGTGTGTGTAATTTATAATTTTATAATTAATGTATAATTATAATGTTACAATTAATTTATAATTAATTTAATTTATTGTAATACTAATTTATTAGTTCTAATTTAATTATTTATTAATAGCTTTACATGCAATGGGTCATTTGAGCAAGTTGTACTAAATCCCTAAACAAGTTTTGGATGTGCATAGGCACTCATTCCATAGATCAATACCAATGTCTGCTTATGCAACCATTGACATTTCATATTTTCATAGTTTCATAGATGTTAGGGTTGTAAGGGACCTATTAAATCATCGAGTCTGGCCCCGTGCC